>NW_028278045.1:155134-310269 GCF_059751315.1 Micrasema longulum
ACACCGGCCACGGAACAGCGTCTCTGTCTTTCTTGTTATAAGCTCTATTCTTATGCTCTTCCTTATAGAGAAAATTGATTTATTGTGGTATTGTCATCACTTTCTTTTTTGTGTTAAAATCCAGCATATTTATCTAAATTTTACTTTCAAAATCCGATGTGAAAATGTCCATTTGCTGATTACAAAAAATACAATTTTATCATTTGAATTAATAAGATAAATATATTTATACTTGATACTTGATATATCAAGTCTTGTAAAAATACAAGTCTACATAAAAATGTAGACGATAAATAAACGTTAGGTGGATAAATAAAAACCTTTTCGGGATACGAAAAATTTCTTTTGATTTCAGAAATCAAAAAAAAATTCTTGTATCCCAGACACACCAGAGTTAAGATAAAAGTTCAAAATTTAAGATTTCAGAAATCAAAAGAAATTTATCGTATCCCGAAAAGCTTTTTATTTATCCACCTGCAAAACTAAGGAGGTAGCAATGCCGCACACTATAATCCGATTTGTTCTATAGTTTTAATCAAAAGGTGTATAATACTTTGTATTTTGATTAAGTGCAGTGAAACCATAGTGTAAAACACAGTTGGTGTGAATTTTTCGAGAGGTATTCTGAAGACTTCATCATGCAGTTGCCCTCTCCCAAACGTTTAGGAATTGGATCAGGAGCTGCCTTGGTTATTGGAATAATATTTGGTTGGATGGCCTTTCCTAAAATTCTTCACAGTCAAATATCAAAGGTAAATAATATTGAGATTATTACTAAGGAGAATCTAATTAGTATTATTCTAGATTTAATAGTTTCAAGGTAGTTTGCTTAACTTTTCAAATCAAAATTCAGTCACAATGGTTGGTTGGAAAATATTTGAAGGCTCCATAAAAAACCATCAAAACTCGAGAATCAAACTGATACGAAGTGGCGGCTTTAATTTTGTTTCTGTATAAAAAGTATTATTTAACATATTTTTTAAGTGGTTGTGTTATTCTAGCAGTGTTTGAACGAAAGGCTTTGCGAATTAATACATCTTGGAGTGATTTAAACTATTCTTTTCTGCAGTTAATAAGCTTATTTTAAAAATTACATTAAAGGTGAAATCAAAATCAAAATTTATTTTTGCAATATGTCTAACCTCTGTCAAGTGTGTAAAAAGCCGGTCACGGCCGGAGCGTATTATACGTGTTCAGTGTGCAAAGGTGCAAATCATTCCGTGTGCGGAGTTTTGCCAGAGGCTGCTTACAAAAGATTATCTATCGAACGTCGTGGTAAGGTAAAGTGCACTGACTGTATTTCTGGTATCGCTCGGGACACATCGCTCGGAACTGATAACGAGCAATTATCAGGGGTTATCAACAATTCGGAGGCGAAGACTATACTCGCTGAAATTATAAATATTCGTATGGAATTGACCGAACTACGGCATGAAAGAGAGCGTGTCATTTATAAATGACAAATTTGATGCCATGGAGGCTAACGTTCTTGTAGCCGACGTCATAGTCCTTTATTTTATTATTGTATGTTCGTATAAATGTTTCAATTATTATTTTACTTGTATTTAATATATAACCTAGTATGTATGAGTCTGCGAGGCTAATTCCGTGCCTAACCGGCCGCTGCCGTATAAAGGACGAATTGAGCGGGAGCGTGTCAAGCTAGCGGCCCTTTCACGTCCGCTCTAGTCGGCGCTCGATTGTGCAATGAAGGGACGGAGGCGGGGGTCGGGGCTTATACGTTGGCTAGGGGGCGCCTATTTACGTTGGCCGCTCGGGAGAATACTTGACAGGAGTGGGGGGCCGGCACCATTCCCATACCTAAGTTAACCGTAGGGTCAGATTTTGTAATCTTGTATAAATATGTGCACATGTGAGAAATAAAGACATCGATCGAAAACAGTAAACACTCTCTTTTAACTCTACTCTGCCCGATTACTTCGCCACTTCGTCTTCAGATCTTCACTGCATCTTTCCTGGACTCAGCCGAATCCAGAAGCGGATTTACAACCTGCTAGCCGCCACTGTCAGCCGACAGTATTTGGAATAAATATTCATACCTACGGGCTACTGATACCTATCGCAGCTCGCAGTAGAATACCAGCGCCTTGCCGAGATTTTTACAGTCTCACAATTCTTTATACGAGGCGGAAACGCGTCTCGTACAGTTCTATTGCAAGAGGAAAAACTAATAAGTTAGATGGCATGCAAGGGAATCTTGAGGAATTACAAAAACAAAAACAGCTCAATGGCCACGACGGAACAATATCAAAATTCAAGGAATCACTCATAAAACCGGAGAAGACATATTGGAAATTGTTAATAAAATTACCAAAACTGTTCATTTTCCCCTTGAAAAATGCGACATAGACTACTTCTCCAGACTGCCGTCTCAACCTAATAAGCCGAAACTTATAGTAGTCAGATTCTTAAGGCAGATGACCAGAGATGGATTTTTGGCCGTCGTCAAGAAACGCCGGGGTTTGACTACTTCAGATATTGGCTTACAAGGGACTGCGGAACCAATGTATTGTAATGAACACCTTACATCTTTAAAGAAGAAACTCCTTTTTGAAAGCAAAAACACAGCGCGACAGAAAGGGCACGATTTCTGCTGGACCCGGAATGGAAACATCTTCATAAGACGCAACACTACATCCCCGGTGATCAAAATATTTAACACTAGTGACCTCGACAAGTTTCGCACCGAATAACCTTATTAATTCACATTTCAATTTCATTTTTTTTTGTATTATCTCTATATTTTATATTCCTCTCGCTCCCCTATTCTACCTCTACAAAACCCCTGTCATCCTTCCTTTCCCCCACCCTGTCATCAATACAGATGTTTACTTTGCGTTAGGTATTTTGAGTTTGGTAAATATAGGTACCTGTATTATTTTTGAAACACACAATGTGTCATTTAATTTTTATTATTTTGATTCTTTTATTTTAATACTTATCTATATTATCTTTAGATTATTTGTCTTCGATAGTTGTAATTTACTTACAATTTTTTTCCTTTTTCAACGTTTGTTTATCCCTGCGCATATTCCTCAATCTGTTGCATTTGATTACCGCGCTGCATTACAAGCTTATTATTTCTCTTTTAAACGCATGGAATATCAGTGTATCTCTTACTCTTTCTCTGGCATCGTAATTTATATATACTATTCTAACTCACTCAATAACTCGTGCAATTCGAACACGCTACATCTCCGTCAATATTACTATCGCATAGTTTTTATAACATTTGATTATTAAAATGTTAACAGTCAATTATCTAGCGCTTAAAAAATCAATATCAATAGACTAATAATTGTAAACGCAAGTATGTTTTTTGTACTTTACTCGATAAACTTAAAGTGTTTCGCATTTTTTATATTCAATGACAGTAAAAGTACTACTTACGTCTGTTTTGATTTGGTGGATTGTTTACGCACACTTTTACTGCTTACAAATACATATTTAATTTTATTTGAGTCAATACATGTACGCCGGGTTATAAATCAGATATTATGCTTATTTAGCAAATTATGTATCATATTATTTTTAACTTTAAAATTTTATATAAATATTCACAAAAAAAACACATGTCCTGTACAGTTTTATTATAATATATATTTAAAACCTTACGCGATTACATTAGTTGTACGTACGCAGAAAAATATTTTATTCATATAACTCTATTTACCGGTACGAGAATATTTATTTCTTTTTTGCTTAACTCACTGTTACAGTTACTTACCTTTTGGGGCTGTATAAAAATACTTGAATTTACTATCTTTAATATTATAATATTTCAACACTCGCAATAAACTTCACGGCATATTATGAAAATTGTAGAAGCATTCGTGGTAGATTAGAAATATTCTACCAGAATCTGTTGTCAAATGATACTTATTGTTTATACGGTATTACAGAGTCCTGACTCTATAGCAGTATTTTAGATGAAGATATCGCTCCTTCCACTCAGTATTGTATACTAAAAGCTGATAGAAAATATGACGATTTTAACCAAACAAGGGGAGGAGGGGTGATGATCATTTGCCAAAAAGATCTTCACCCTCAGGCTAGGGATGAATTAGCATGTTCAGCAGAGAGCATTTGGGTTACCATTCCTGCCTGCAAACTTACCTCTAAGAAGAACATTCATATTGCATGCGTATATCTTCTTCAAGGACGCAATTACGAAACTGCTGTAAATTCTTTTCTTTCTGTTTTAGATAAATTACAAGATCAAAATCCCGAAGACCTGATATTTGTTATGGGAGATTTCAATATGCCAACATTGGATTGGATTCCGCAACCTGATTCGGCTTTTAATTTCTGATACATCATGTAATAAAGCTAGCAGGCATTTAGTAGACACGTTATCATACGCGAAACTTAATCAATTTAACAATATCCGTAATGCAAACGGAAGGCTACTCGACTTAATTATTTCTGATATTGATTGCCGCGTAACGCATTCTGACGCACTTCTTGTCACTGAAGATACTCACCATCCAGCATTACATAAAGACATCGGAATAAAGGTATCTCCCTCTCTAATTATACCGCATAAAGAAATCACTCTTTTTCGTAGGGCGGATTACTCAATCATAAATTCTTATCTACGCGAGGTTGATTGGTCGGTTTTAATCGATGCTGAGTCTATTGATAATTCCGTGAACGCTTTTTATGTAATACTCAAAGATACTATTTTACGGTTTATTCCTAAGCAGTCAATTAAACAAAACCAACATCCCGTTTGGTACTCATCTGCCTTAATCAAGATAATAAAAAATAAACACAACGTTCATAGAAGATGGATTAAATATCAAAACCCACTCGATTACTTAGAATTTTCAATGCTCCGGTCACGTCAAAAAACTCAGCAAAAAGAATGTTACGCGATATACATTGCCAAAGTAGATGGAGAAATTCCAAGTAATACTAAGAAACTCTGGTCATTTGCAAAAAATGTTAACACAAGAGGTAATATACCTCAAACTATGCATTATGGGGAGACATCTGGTACAAGGGGAAAGGACATCTGCGATCTATTCTTAAAATATTTTAAAACATCTTATGAATCACCTAGCAGTAATACTAATGATCAACCTTTTAATATTTCATCTACGCCAAATTTACTTAATGATTACGACTCAATTGGTAATGCAACTTTTGAGATAAAAGAGGTAACGAAATATCTGCTCAACATTAACCCAAACAAGGGAAGTGGAAATGATGAGATTGCTCCTTTTTTTGTTTTTCAATGCGCGCATTCACTGTCACTACCCTTGACTATTATTTTAAATAGATCAATTAACGATAAAACTTTCCCTACAAAATTTAAAGAAGCAATAATAGTACCTATTTTTAAATCTGGATCTAAAAATAATATTCAAAATTACCGTCCCATTTCAATTCTTTCAGTTTTTTCAAAATTATTCGAGCTCATGGTTTATGATAAAATTTATCCAAAAATTCTTGAATTTTTTTTTTTATAAATAACATTTTTTACGGTTTTAGAACAGTGTTACATACTCTAGTTTGACAATCAAAGTAACTTTATATTATGTAGGTTAAAATTAGATTTTTCACTTAATTCTTTTTATACTTTGGAAATAAAATAAATCGTCGTCCATTATTGACGGTTTTCAAATAAAACCACGTTTTACCATATTTTCTTTCTCTTCATATCGACTTTTATCTGTTATTGGAAAATATCACATATTTAGAATACCGATAAAAACATGTTAAATGCATTGAGAAAAATTAGTTGTATTTTTAAAACCAATATGGATATTGTGGAGAAATATTTACATGATTTTTTATATAAAATTGTTAAAAAATGTGTCTTTACAAAAAGTTTGGCCTTGGCGATTGGGACGTTAAGATTCGTGGCGATTTTCAATTCAAATTTTGACGATCACAAACAATGTTCAAAGTTTAACCGAAACGTGACGTATTAGGGGCGAACCCAATACGTTGAACTGTTTTCGCGGGAATTCAAAATTACAAATTTAAAAATATTTTCATGCTTCTAATAAATACATTTTTTTTTTGTTAACTCGACAGCATTTCATATACACTTGTCAATCTAGAATTGTTTTAAAAACGTGATATTTCCTAATTATTGCTTATTATAATCCTTTAGATTATTGTAATGACTTTTTATAATAAAGGCAGTAGTAGTATTTTCATTTGCAAATTTTTAATTAAAATCATTTAATACTAGTAATATTTTGAAATAATTGCAGTTTTGAGGTTACATTTTAAGTAGTTACTTGCTTTAATATTTGGCAGCTTTTATGCTCAATTTTGTTTTGTAAAATTCCATCATTTCTAAAATACTTGTAACCAAGATGTAAACAAAATGGATTTTAGATTTGGGATGAGCATATTAAAGAACAATCAATATATAAAATCACGTGTAAGGGGCCGGGCAGTTGCTCTAAAAAAGTTAAGTTTAAAATTATACACGCAACCTTTTTTAACTTAATACATGTTAAAACAAAACTATTTGCTAATCAACTGGTCTTTATTTACGCAAGACTGTAATAAACAATATTTGTTGATAATAATAAACCACAAAAATAATATTTCCTTAACAAAGTAAGAACATTATGTTGTTTTAAATGTCATTAGTAAAATCGTTGATTGGTATTATATAACGAACAAAAGTTACTTAAAATTTATAGAAATATTTCAGAGTATTAATTTGAGTTATGACTATGTCCAAAAACAACGATAAATCTTTTCCCATATTTCTTTAATTAAGACTCAGGTTACTCTTCAATCAATAATTATAATTTTCTGCTTTTCATCAGAAATTTTAGTAATTTAAAATAAGATCTAGTAAACGAAAAAAGACTTAAAAATAGGTTTTTTTTAAATATTGATCAAGTTGTAGACCCATGGTTGTGTATGAAGCAGAATCCGCATCAAAAATTTGTTCCCTGCTTTTTTTTCACAACTTGATTCCCGTTTTCAAGATGTCGACTAGTTTAAAATCGTAATATTTCGTACAATCGTAAGATCGCATAAATTTACCATAGCAAAACTTAGTCATAACCGGAATCATTTAAATACAAACATTTCGTTTTTGAGAAATGAATATGGATATTTAGGTATTTACAGGGCTTGTGATCTGTCATTGGCTGGTTTAAATGACCACTTTACACACTGTGAAACATTCACCATTCTGCCTATGTTTAGAGATCCACATTTCCCTAGCTCTTCCATCTGTTGACTTTTGTGTAGTTAAATATCTGAAACTTTTATGTTTTCCCTCTCCGTTGCAACAAATTTTGATCTAATTAACTCCCGAGTGAGAAAATCCAGCCTATCTACAAACATTTAGGTATACTCAAAACATTGTAAAAAAAGGTTCCAATTATTAATTTTTTTCTTAATTAATTTTCGTTGGTTATAATTTTTTTAAAAGTTTATTTAAACTATATAAACTAAAAACCAAATTTTTTTTTATTAAAAATAATATGTTCGGTGCTTAATTACAAACAATATTGATGGCTTCAATAAAATTGGAAAATGTTAGTTTTTAAATTGGAAAACATTGGGGTTCCAAAAAGGCCAGTAAATATTCCCTAGAAAGGGGCTTTATTTTTTAATGTATTAACTCGTCCGCGCCTAAGGAGGGCATCTAAGATCCCCACGAGCATATTATTTTTAACAGAACTTTTATTAATCATCACGTTTTTTTAATTTTTTGCATAATCCTTCCCCATAATATATGAAAATAATTAAAATGTTTTTCTGCATAATTTTTTCAATAAAAAATCACATCTATTTTTGATTTTCCCCGGCGCAAACAGCAAACATTACAATTCATCACCCTTCAGTTTGATCATCTTTATTATTTTATTAGTTCGCACATGTGTTTCTTGCTATTTGGTCGCTTATTTCCTGAAATAACCACAAAAATCCAGATTTCGTGCGTCAGGTTGTACATGCATTCCCTATCCCGACTCCCCACTGATTAAGTGACTAAAGATCAGTGTTATTCAACGCGTAGCACCAAGAGGATCACTATGTCATATTTTATTTTAAAAAGTATGAGTTTCGCAAAAAACTCAAAAAATATTATTGTCGTATTTATAAACACTTCCATGACAATCATAATGATGAAATAAGGTATTTTTAAGCAGTATTTATAGCATTTTAGGTGGGGTATTCTTGGTATCTCGTGATCTCTTCCTCGGGATCTCATGTTTTTTTTTCCAGCTTAGGCCCGGAAAGGTTGATTGCGTTTCCAACCAGTGAACGCCAAAGTGGTAAAAATTTAAAAAATAAACTGTAAAAAAAAACTTTTTAGAGTTGATCACGCGAGAGTTAGGTTACAAAACATTGTGTTATTATTAAAAGTAATTTTGTATAAATTATTATGAAAATAAAACTGTGTTATTAGAGTTACACAATTTTTATTCTTGTACACTACTTCAACACTACTACAATTTTGGATGAACACTCTACTCTCTACATATTAATTCTTAGGCTTTATTATTGTACCTTCCACGTATGTACTAAATTTTAAGAAATAAATTATACTAAACGTTCTTTCCCTCATTTATTATTTTTTCATATCTGTACTTTAGATACCTTTTAAATCCATATACAGGGTGTTCTCTAAACCCTGTCACTTGTAAAATAATAAAAACCGTGTAAAACTAATAAAAAAGTTTTATTTTCATAATAGTTTATAATGAAGTGTTACAAAATCAACAATAGTAATTTTATATTATTAATTTCAGCAAATGACTCTCGCCAAGGGTACCGACATTCGAGACATGTGGACGACAATACCATTTGCATTGGAATTTAAAATCTATCTGTTTAATTGTACCAACCCTCACGAGGTCATGAATGGGGCGAAACCGGAACTCAAGGAAATTGGACCTTATTATTACGAGTGAGTCTTTTCTATTTTGCAACACGAGTGTATATTATGCTTAAAATGCAGTGACATCGTCGGCAGAAATTTGAAATGAATTGTTTTGGGGAGGAAACCGAATATTAAACAGAAAACATATTTAATGTCTCTTTGTGGTTAATATTATATCTGTATCTTAAAGCTAAAATGCTGGAAGTCACATTTGGTAAATTGTTCAGGAGAGCTGTAACTAACTAACTAACTAACCATCACGCCATTTCCCCAGAGGGGTAGGCAGAGAGGATAGAACGCCACACCACTCTGTCCTGGCACACTTCCTTTGCTTCCTTCACATTCATACATCTTCTCATGCACGCACGTCGATTATTCCGACTTTTCACATGACCACTTTCAAGAATTTGTTATACTTGATCATGCCATGTCTTTCTCGGCCTTCCTCGACTTCTACAACCAGACACATTTGCATCATAAATCTTTTTAGCCGTTCTTTCATCATTCATTCGCTCCACATGACCGAACCATCGCAAAAGACCTTTCTTAATTTTGTCGATAATGCTTAACTCAGCCTTGCATTTTGCTCTAATTTCGACATTAGGGCACCTATCATACATTGTTTTTCCGCACATTCGCCTGAGGGATCGCATTTCAACAGCATTCAGTCTACTTTCGTCCCTTTTTTTCCAACTCCATGCTTCGCTTCCATACATTAGGGTTGGTACCAGAACTCCATTGTGAACTGCTAATTTAGCCTCTTGCGATAGACACTTATTTGCTACGACAGACTTTAAGGCACCATTAACTCTGTTACCGGCACTAACCCTCCTTTCAATATCCTTGTCCATATTTCCATCTCTAGTAAACATACTACCCAGATATACAAATTCTTAGAGCTGTATGAAGTTATAAAATTGTTTCAAATGAATTTCTCGAAGTAAAAACACAATTTATCGCTGTTTTTATGAATTTATAGGCTTTTGATGAGAATGTTTGAGAAAAAACCATTAAAATGTGGACTATCAAATAACTATGGGACTTCAATATTTTTAGTTCTAACCGTCCGGCCCGCGCCCTAATTTCTACTCGGACTTCAGTATAAAAAGTAATTTAGAATACTGAATGAAAAACAATGTATTTATTAAGTTTTCTTTAGGAAAAAACATTCAATTGCGAGCCATTAATGAAAACATTAATTATTTATGAAAATAACTGGTAAATATAAATTTAATGATATTCAAAGCAATAAAACAGTAATTAAAAGTAAACAGTACGTGAAAAAAAGCAAAGTAAAATAATGAAATTAACAGCAAAAGAAATCACATAGTGGTTAAGTATGGTTGATTATGACAATAAGACTTAATCTTGCGCAAAATTCCTCGCTGCGTCAGAGGTAGTTCGTTATAAAAATTGTGGAATTTATTCGGTATCCACTGCTTTAATACCAGCAAGCCGTTGAATTTAGTTGAAAGCATAAGCGTTATTACTGCACTACTGGTGTTTTAGAAAAAGCTATTTCAGAAGTGGTAAGCCGGAGGACGCCAATGTTTTTAGCATGAATAGAATCTGAATATACGAACAAAATGACATTCATAACTCAATTTTGCAAAGAAATTAACTTCCAGCCTTTCAGCTTTAAGGTATAGATATTAGAATAAATGTTTAAACATTTAAAACATGTTGTAAATAACAATGATTTAATTATGCCCACGTAGAAGGGTATACGTGACTATTTTTTTTCTGTAATTCTACACAAACTTTCAGGAAAAGATCTACTAAGATTTTTTTTTAAACAATGCTTTTTTCACAAAATTCAATGATTCTCAATGGTACCTCGTTGCAATATATAACACCATTTTACGTTAATTTTTTTTGTTGTTTTTATCGTTTGTATGGTATATGTCGGCCTCATGGTGTAATGTTGTACCATGCAAGAGGTCTCGGGTTTGATTTCCGACGTGGTTGATACGAAATATTTATTTAAAAGGGTGTTTTCACACTAGAATATTTCATAGTCTCCTAGACTCCTACCTGAAGCGAAAGACTAATCATCTTACTTCTATTTAACAAAAATGATCAAGATACGCTTTAATTGGTGTACCAATACAGTGCCCTATGCACCAATCGGTGTGGAAAGGAAATGATGATGATGATGTATGGTATATGCCCTTCTACGTGGGCACAATTAGGTCTACAAAAAATGTTTTTTTTTACTTCCATTAATTTTTTCAATTTGTTTCTTACGGCATTTAAAAATTCCTACCATAATTGCTCCTCGATACTTATTGGATTAAAGAATTATATGTTTTGGTATTCATATAAATTTTTCAAACTGTTGATTGAATACTTTTAATTCACAAAGAATAATAATCAGTTTATAATAACGCACGTAGATGGAAAGATCTGTGCTTTCCGAAACTAGTAGTCGTTTAAAATAAACTCAAGAGATCTAAGAACAGAGTATTTTATTGATTGTAATTATATATATTTTATTTAGTACTATCATAAACATGATCGAATATAATATTTACATCTATACTTATTCTAAGATTATTTATCATTATTCTACACTTACTATATTAATTTATTTCATTCAAACTGTTATTTTATATGCACACATTTATTTATTTATTTATTATATATAAGGCCTAAGCCAATTACAACAGTTACATGAAGAAAAATAAATGCAAGAAACCGAACAAAAAGAACATAAAACTATGTAGCAAAGACAAACAAGGGCAATACAATAATAGTATACAATAAATATATTTACACTTTTAATTTTTTGTTTTCTGGCATTTCTTCAAACAACTTACTTTGAGACATTGCTTATAATTTTATTTTCAGTCTCAAATTTTTGCATAGTTTTAAAATTAATTTAATCATATTTTTTCAAACTAATTTAAGGCTTGTTTCACTTTTTGTAAAATGTTTCCCTCGGCACGGGACACCCCAGGGAGGGAAACATTATTTAGTATAAAAAAAACATTGTAAAAGTGGTGTAAAGTGGCCACTTAAACCAGCCATTGACAGGTCATAAGCCCTGTAGATGCCTAGACTTCTATATTACCTTCTCTTAAATGTTCTTCATCTCTGTTGTAATGTGTTAATATGAACAGCTCCCCAAGGAGTTGAATCCAGTCCTTATCTACACAAATTTGGACAAACTCAAAATATTGTTGAATTTACATTAATAAAATGGCAAGTAAATATTTGTCGCAAGAGGCTAAATTAGCAGTTCACAATGGAGTCCTGGTTGTATGAAGCGAAGTATGGACTTGGAAAAACAGGAATAAAAGCCGGCTAAATGCTGTTGAAATGCGATCTCTCAGGGGAATGTGTTGTAAAACTATGTACGATAGATGCGCAAATGTTGAGATCCGTACATTATGTAAGGCCAAGATATAAGCATTATCGACAGAATCAAGAAAAGAGCTATGCGCTGGTTTGGACATGTGGAGCAAATGTAGAGTGAAAAAACGGCTAAGAATATTAACAATGCGAATGTTGATGGATGCAGAAATAGAGGAAGACCGAGAAAGACATGGCATGACCAAATCCCAAAAATACTTGAAGATGGACAGGTTAAAAGCAGGAATAATCAGCGCGCGTGCATGAACGATGTATGAATGTAGAAGAAGCGAGATATGTATGCAAAGATAGAGTGAAATGGCGTTCAATCCTTTGCTTTCCCTTACGGGGAAAGGGCGTGAGGGTTTGTTTGAATAAAATATGACTTCTCAATCCTAGGTGTTTTATACAGAAAGTCACTATTTTAAAGCATCTTGGCATTTAACGATGTAGAATAAAAAAAATCCACCCGTATTCCATATTTTTGAAAAAGCTTACATTTAACATAAATTAAAAAACGTATTTCTTGTTGAAATGATAATACCTGATTTTCAGAATCTAATGCTTTCAGGCAAAAATAAAGCGTCTCATTAAAAATAATAATACTATTTTTATCAAAAAAATCTTTTTTGTTTTACAAAAATCAAGACCACGAATAAAATAATGCTTTTAAAATAATTTATTTCAAGTGGTTTTTACCCTTGACAAATTCCAAGAAATAGCGACTTAAATGAATATATTTTCCTTCTCCAAATCCTTTAAAGGAAGCAAAACAGATCTTTTTACAGCTTTTTTCACTAATCACGAAAATAATACACCCCTTAAATTTAAGCTTACGTTTTAACCTCCCTCGTAAATTTTATACATGGAAGAGATGTACCAAATATGGCATACGTCCCTAATATGAGATGGCGGTGTTTCTCAAAAATTAAGCAAGAATACCCTTTCATAACCCACCGTTTCCACTTCCCTACTGACCGACCAAACCCGACTGACCAAAACATGTTAGTAGCCGCTCGGATGTCAGACGCACCATAAGAGTCAGAAACAGTGATTACGTTTTTGTGCTTTTCCTAAATGATATTTACGTAAGTTTCATTTTATTACTTTTCAATTTTTTTTCAATACAAAATGATTTCATTATGTTATGATTTTTTTTTTTTTTAATATTTGTTTGAATGAATCTTGTTCCTAATATGAAATATCTGGGAGACATTTGTGTGGAGTACTGTTTGAAATAAGAAATATTGTTTCTTGTATGGAGTTTAAGCATAAGTAAATATACTTGTATTTTTTAGGTTGTATCCTGGTTCCAGACTACTTACAAAACAAAACTGGAAGGCTAACAAAAGAAAAGCGATATTTTGAAAAAAGAACACAAAAGAGTGAAAGCCTGCCGTCATTGTCTGGCGCTAGATTAAGAGTTAGGGGGGCGAAAATATTGATTTCATGTGTGATTATTGCATGCAGAATTAAAAGACTATATCATATTAAGAGCACTTTTTTAAAAATACATTTTCTCTGCTGTTTTAGTTGTTGTTATTTTGATTGGCAAACTAATACTTTTTGTTTAAAATTATGTTCGATAACATTATATATTACATAACTATCTTCCCAAAGATTTTAATGTGTAATACCTAATTACAAATTGGTCATAATAAAAGGAAATTCCTTAGCTATTCCATATTCAGTCCATCTCCCTTACATATTGGTAGAGATCTTTACCGAGACTTTGAATTATTTAAGAATATGGAAGTTAGTACAAAAATAATTAATAAATGAGAGGCTGACACTATAATCCACTTAGTTTGATGGATCAACAACCGGTTTCATCGGTTTTGTGATATTGCCAGACTGTTGACGATATCGCGAGAGCGATGAAACCGGTTATTGGTTCATCAAACTGAGTGAATAAAAGTGTCAACCTGTCATTTATTGAAATATTTATTTTATTGATTACAATGATCTGCCATGAAATTTCGTTAACTAATTTATAAGGAAATCTAGGCTAGGAGTTATAATACGTCATTGACTGTTTAATTACAAACTTTGAATTCAGGCAAAAGGACATAAGTTTTATAATTATAAATTGTAAAATCATTACTCGGATTCAATTTAAATAAATAGTTTTAAAAACAAAACATTGTTATAAAATCTAGACGCTTTCTGATGACACCTTATATACCTGCATGGATGTTTGTTTTTAACAAAAATCATCGCCATCCCAGGAAACAATGCGATAGACCCTGCATCCCTAATCTCTTTTGGCATTTCATTAAACATCTTAAGGCTTTATGATACAGCTTATTTTGAGTTAACTGGATTCTTGTTTTGGGGAATCTGAAACCTTCACCTCCTCTCGTAGGATAGCGATGAAATTCGTTATTACGCTGAACATCACACGACTTGTATTCGAGCAATAATTAACTTTTACATATAAATGTTAACACTAAAGTATGTATAATTGCGCTTTGTTTTACCGAAAGCACGCTCAGAAAAAGATTAAGCTTTCACATTTAAACTTAAATAATAAAAACACTTGTATTGTAAAAGAAGACATTTTATTATGAGAAATGGGGGATCAGGTAATGAGTTTGGAAGGAGACAAGAAAAAGATCCTGGAATAAAAAATAAAAAATTAAAATGTTTGAATATTCTAAGGATATAAAATAATAAACTTAGTTTTTCTTCTGACGTTTCTTGGCGGAACTGCATTGTAATTTTAATAAGTAAAAAACGTATATAGTTTTATTCCACTTTTATTTAAAAATTTTATCAGTGGTTAGGTTTCGTCATGACTGACTGGTCTGGTTATTATAATGTATTTTGGTAAAGTATTAAATAAATAAATAAAAAAATCTATAAAGACTTTTTCGTATCGGTGTTTGTATATTTTGTCCTTTATACAACAACGCGTAAGTCATTTTTATTATTTACCAGATTACTAAAAAACTACTTATTTTATTGAAACCTCAACTAAATCACGCCTTCAAATGAAAATGTATTCATAAATTGTCGTCTATTGAAAACTTCCTGTCTAATTCGTCTTCAATTTTCTTTTTTTAAGGAATGACTTGCTAAGCCTTAATTTTAGAGTTTTGTCAGCAGGTGGGAAAGAGACAATATAGAAGGAAGCTATTAAAATACACCACAACACCCAGACCAATTGAAAAAAAAACTTTCCTGGATTTTTTTCTTGTAACTGGAGGGAATCCAACCCGCGACGCTAGTTTGACAGTTGACCGTCTAACCAACTGCAATAATTCAATAAAATGAGTAGTTTTTTTGTCGTCCTGTAAAAAAACAAAGATGACCTACGCGGTGCCGTTAGCCAAGCGATAATTTGTAGTACATACGGTAATAAATATTTTCTAAAGGTATCATTAATCAACTGAAATGCTGGTACTACGACGGAAAAATGTATTTTGTTAACTAAATCGAACTCTGTTCTTTTTGCCACCAAGAATACGATAAATCTATTTTATCAACAGCACAAATCACACTCCATGTCCTATTCTAATGCGTCCTTTCAGCACTTTAGATGTATTCTTGAAGTTATCTGTTGAGTCATGTCAGATAATTTACCGGCATTACATTTTTTATTGTCCCGAGGTAATAGGATATCTCAAGCGCCTTTTTTATTTGACAGCTGTCAATTTTCCCGCGCGCCGCCATCTTGTGGTGTTGCTTGCTACATGGAAATTCTTTATCTGATTTCCAACGAATTCAATCTGAGACTTCAACTTTTTACATTATACAATGTATACATCGCGCTCGGATACTTTTTAAATATTAAACATATTATATGGTACCGCTAGCTTTTATTTTACTTGCAAAAAAATACTTTTCCTTAAAGTCAAGTTCCTCAGTGGCAACATAAGTTTAATATTTAACTTAAATTCAATAATACGTTATGAAATGTATCTAGCAAGTATAGGTTTGCCTTGTTATTTCTTCTAGTGTAATTTTATGCGTCTTTTACCGTTAATTTCAATTTGTATATGATACGTATGTATGTGTTTCTATGTATGTATGTATGAGGGTTTGTATGTGAGTATATTTACCTAATATTATCTATGTATAGGTGTTTATATCCTTTGCATAAGTATGTATGATAAATGAATATTTATGTGTAGTAAGTAGGTACGTATATTTTCTATCCTGACTGTGATTTTTTAATACTATAAGATTTAAATTTGTTGCAACAGAGAGGGGAACTATTTTTGAGAAAAGAATATGAAATTCCAGACATTTACAGGGCAAATGACATATGATTGGCTGTTTTAAGTGGCCACCTTACACATTGTGTAACATTAACCATTCTGCATATGTTCAAACATCCACATTTCCTTAACCCTTCCAACTATTGACTTTTGTAAAGTAAATATGAAACCTTTATCATATGTGATCGCGCCATTTGCCAGTTGGTAGATGAACGCTCGAATTTGTCTGGTTCGCGGATTTGAGTTATCTTTATTTACTTAGCCTCCGAATCCTAATACAATGAATGCAATAACCTATCTTGTACAAGGGTTCTGGCACATTACTGTTCGAAACTTCTCTCGTGGCAAGCAGAATCAGATCCCGTGATCAGGAAGGAGGGGCACTTGACGTAGCTTCTTGATTATTAAATGCAATTACAAGACACAGTGGATAAGATGAATTATTGATCGCAAAAATAACTTATTCGAGATCGCAGTGAGAATATCAAAGAAACATGCGCACACGATAACAGTTCGGTTGTTATTATAGGGCCGCAGACAATATTGGTACCCATGGTAGGAATTGCAACATCTTAACGAGGGTCCAGTAGGTAGCAAAAAAATTGAATGCCTCAACATAGTAAATCTGCTATACACATATAGTTAATGTGGCGTAACCAATGTTGGTGAGATTTATCCGGCTAAACCATTTCACCTACTAGGCAACGGCTGAAAACAATTTTTCAATTTTTATACTTCTTATACGAGTTAGTTGAATCAACAATGGTTTAAGTATGTCTGAATGTTTTTATACGGGGAAATAACGTTTTTTTACAGGGAAATAACGTTTTTATACAGGAAAATAACGTTTTTATACAGGGAAATAACGTTTTTATACAGGGAAAAAATGTTTTTATACAGGGAAATAACGTTTTTATACAGGGAAAAAACGTTTTTATACAGGGAAAAAACGTTTTTATACAGGGAAAAAATGTTTTTATACAGGGAAATAACGTTTGCTTTGTATTAAAATACGTTTTTTTTTTACTAATCTGCATTTAATTAGTTAGTGCGTTTATTTACCGAGCAGTTTCTAGTTTGATCCCAACGAGGTTGACATAAAATATTTCATTTTATTTAATTATACAATCTTCGTAACAGTCGGCGACGGCGGAATAGGGTATTTTCATAAACTGGGGATACGAATTTAAATGTATTCAGTATTTAAAGAATATTTTTACGATTGCGAGCATTTTACTATAAAAATCTGAAACAAATGTTATCATTTATAATTTCCTATTTAAAGTTTGATAGAAATAAAACGGCCCGTAACTGGCCAAAAGGGTTGATGACGTCACGTGTGACTTATAAATCTTACGTTCACTCAAATCCTATACTGAGATACTCCGACGCGGGCGGCTTGTGGCTTTTTGTTTGTTTTTTAAAGTTAAATTTCGTCTTTTCCTTTGCTTTTTTTTGTTTTCATTTATAAACATCTATAGCATTATGACTGACATTGTTTTTTTACAAGGAAAATCCAATAACTTGCCCAAAATAGATATAATCACGATGCTTATTTTTTTCTCATCCAATACAAACTTTTTAAGTTCTGAGTATAGAAATGCAAAGGCCACAAAGGAAGGAAATATATAATGTTTGCTTCCAGAATGTATTCATTTAAATAGTTGTTTTATTTGCATGTACTAAAATTGTGTATTGTTTCGCGTACATTTAATGCAAAAGCCAGCAAGACAAACTCAGACATCTGGATATATTCAAAGTGCCTTTATTTTCAAGCAATGCAACATACTATACACTTTAAGCTCGCATGTGTCGGAAATATAACACACTTATACTGTCAAAATAGTAAAATAAGATTGGTATATTTAACGATCCTTTTATGTGGGTGAGATTTTATTACATTTTATTTTATTTACAATTTTGTTGTTAACATTTGTCACATTTTCTACGTAATATATCACTTTATTGTTATTCTTAAAATCCAAAAATCCCACATTCATCCGACTGATCCATTTCAGCAACTGCTCAAAGGTGACGCCTGTTTTGAAAATTGAAAAACAGTATTTCAATTTTTATACTTCTTATACCAAACAAAATTTATACTAAAAATGCATTATGTAACTTAGTAGACATTATAATAATAAATATGTACATCTCCCTTCCCCTCCTTATCCTCTCTTCAAGCAACCTTGTCCTAATCCCGCCCAATTTACAATAACTTCCTGTTATTAAAAAAATATTTAAAAATTCTTTAATTATTGAAAAATATTTACGAGTTCATGAAAATAACATTTTTTATGTATAAACTTATATGTATTTATTAAATATGTAATATATTTTCTTTACCAACTTTGTGGAATTCTGTAATTATATCTGTTTGTTTACTATAAATATCCAACAGTGTTTGAGTATGTCCAAATGCTTGCAGACTGGCTGGATTTCCTGCCTAGGGAGTAATTCATATTTAAATTTATTTCAACAGAGAAAGAAAACATTTTTGAGAAGGGAATATGGAAGTTTAGACATTTACGTTGAATTAACTACCTGGTAAAAGAAGAAGTATAAAAATTGGAAAATTGCTTTCAAGCGTTGCCTAGTAGGTGGTTTGGTTCAGCCTGATGAATCTCACCCACATGATAAAGGTTTCAGCTCTTTTACTTCACAAAAGTCAACAGATTTAAGAGTTGAGGAAATGTGATGTTCAAACATGGTCAGAATGGTGAATGTTACACAGTTAGTAAAGTGGCTATTTAAACCAGCCAATGACAGGTCATAAGCCCTGTAAATGCCTAAACTTCCATATTCCCTTCTCAAAAATGTTTCCCTCTCTGTTGAAATAAATTTAAATACTATAAATATGTGTGTAGAACTATTGATTTCCCAAATAAAATAAAATACCAGTTACTTTCATCAAAAATGTTTTGAGTAAGTCCAAATGTTTGCAGACAGGGTGGATTTCTTCCCTAGGGAACGTATTTCTACTTATTATTGCGTAAAAAATAAACAATGATGAATGATTCGTAACATATGTATGTGATGAAAACATTAAAACATAATCTTTTTAGTGAGGAACTTAAGCACTGTGTAATATAAATTAATACAAGATATTAAATTAAACACCTGACGCTGCAAGTAAAGTAATTAGTATACAATGCTTGCGTACTTAAAAACTTGTTCTTGCGTTTTAATATAATTTTGTTTTAAAACAGTATATAAAGTGTTTGAACTTAATTATTAAGTAATATGGTTTTAAGTTAGACAAGTTTCTAGGGAAACTCATTTGCATATTATAACTATTTACATACCTATATTAGATTTCCTTTGAAAATTCTGAAGTAAGAAAACTAATAACATATGTTATATTAATATTCAGGTCATTACATTGTTGTAACAACTGCTTGTTTGATCATAAGTAACAGTAAAACTCTGATTATCCGGATTAATGAGTGACAGATTTCATTGCTTTGGGAATAATACAGCGAATTGGAATTACATTAAAAACTAACTAAAACGTGTCCAGCAAAGTTAATTGCACAGCTTCTTCTTTATTTTTATTTACTAATAACGATCTGGGTATTTAGCAATGCAAATGACTGAATTTTGGATAAACTGATTTTTATTGTAGTTAAAAATTGAAAGCATTGCTAATTTTTTTTTAAAACGAATCTTTTTCGTATAAAAAAAGAAAAAATACTTTTTCAAAACTTTAATGATTACTTTTGATTTATAACTATTACTAACGACCAAACAATCTGACCTTAGTATTTATAAAGACCATTATCCCATTAGGTAAATATTTATTACTCTTTTTAAATGTTTGAAGCACTAACTTTGTGTTCAATTTATTAAAATGATGCATAGTTTATTAATTACTCCGATAAATAGTGTTTTTTTTTATTTTTATTTTATTTAAATCTTAAAATAGGGCACACATATCATACATATTGTTATGTGTGTTCTAATAATAACATTGCGAATATATTTAATTTATAAATTGTTTATCACATATGTCTTGACCATTATTTTAAATTTTGATATGTTTTTTTCATTATAAATATTTTTTTCCATTTTGTAATACTTTTTAATTGCTTTAAATAAAATTGAATTTTGTGACTTTGCCTTTTTCCTAAATGGAAGTCTAATTTTGTTCTTTTCTCTAGTATTGTGATCGTGTTCATGCTGGTTCCGATCAATTTTTTTCCAAAATTCTGTTTTTTTATTAGAGTTTATAATTTTATGAACAAATATCATTGTATTGTAAAATATTCTTTGTTTATATGTTAATAATTTCATTTCATTTACCATCGACTTTACCCTCGTATATCTGTTTTTTTTCAAAATGATTCTAAAGGCTGTATTTTGTAATACAGTTAGTTTATCTATGTTTTCTTTGTTTGATAAAAATAAAATGCTTCTACAGTAGTTAACGTGTGGTTCAATAATTGCTTTGTAAATAGTTTTGCAGGAGTCCTTATCAATAAATCTTCTGATCCTTCCCAAAATTGATATTTTTTTTGCAATCTTATTTATTACCATCTTAGCGTTTTGGTGAAATGTAAGTTTTGAATCCAACATTACACCGAAATATTTAATTTCAGTGACTTCATTAAGTTTTTCATTTTCTATTACAATTGATGGTGTAAAATAGAATTAAAAACAACTAGAAGGCAACATTAAGGTATTGCCAAATGTTATATGCTAGAGAATTCGGCCCTTTGGTCCTAACGTAATCGGCCCCGCGGGCTTTGAATAATTGGCTCTATAGGCCTCAATTTTCGACTTTTTGTGCCTCGGATGATTAGGATCTCGGTCACTTAAAAGTATCATCCCGTTGGGTCTCACTTTTTTTTTGTTATTCCGAGTAATCAAAAGTAATAAATGATAATCTCTTACTTAAAATAATGCCAAAAAAACCACACAAAAATTAACATCTATGTAAAAATATAATTAATAATTTAAAAAGATAACAGTCAGCTTCGGGGCGTGGCCAACTATTACTTACAGATTAGACAAACGAAAATGACCCTGATTTAGCTTTGATACTACGATATTAAGGCTCAAATTTACTTGCGCGAGTATAAAAAAAATAAAATTAATATTAAATGTAGATATTTTTCAAGTCATTGAATTTTTTAATTTTTGTTTATTTTGAATCTTGTAATAGGGCACTCATATTATTTGTCATAATATATTTAGTGATTGAAGAATAATTTCATGGCTTTTGAAAAATAATAATTGAGAGGCAAATCCTTTTATGATAATATTGAAAAAACATGTTTACGTGGCTTATTTTTTTGAAAAAAAGCAATTTAGCTGTAAATAAATCTTATTGTGATCGAAATAGTCGAAAAAAATATTCTCATGGTTTATTTAAAAAATATATTTAAGTCATACAAATATTATTACAATCGAATGTTAAATTTTAACAGATAAAAACTATCCTGATTTAGCATTGATACTATAATAATAAGGCTCAAATTCAAGTGCGCGAGTATGAGTGATAGACGCAATCAATCAATTCGAGAGTATTACAAATAGATAAAAACGATTTATATTAAAAATGGTTACATTCAAGCGTTGGGTAATATTTTAAATAAAAAACAAATTATTACAAATATTTTTTATTTAAAAAACAACAGAGATTTCAATATTGATATACGATGGAGAAGATTCTTGTGTATTGCCAATTATTCAAATATTTTTTTAGAGAGTTACCGGACGACATAAGATTTGCATATTACACGAACCATTATAAGGAAAATAACCCTACAAGTTATTTTGACTATACTGCAATTAATTTTATATTGGAAAAGCATCAGGCACATTTAAAACTTAAGTTAAAGAACATAATTATGAGTCTTAAAAAACAGTAATTTAAACTAATTAGATGGTTTTGAAATTTTACTCATTAACAAAAATGAAAGTAGACTAAATTACTTAGAAATATTAGAAATTAAAAAGGCAAAAAAAAAAAAAAACTATAAAAAATTTATTAATAATAATCAAATAAATTTAAGCAACAGTTTTTCTATATTATGAATATGTTCTCTCTCCCCTAAATCTACAAAAAACCTATAGTTTTTACCCCTTTTTTTTCCTTAGTTGCACCCACTCTACCGTCACTGTGTAAATTTTATGTATGTATATTATGTTTGTTTGTAATTAACCCTAAAGAAGGCACGATGTTTTGCCGAAACAAGTAAAGTTGATTATTTAATTATAAAAAATAAAGTGGTATCATTTATTTAAAACTTTGGATACATATAATGGCGCGCATATTGTCATAAGGCAATTTCTTCCTACCTACGCAAACTGTTCAGTTTGAGAAAATTACAAGTACATAGCCATATTGAATCTTATGATTTTATTCAAAATTAAAAACAAAGGTTAACTGAAAAAAAAATATTAACACTCTACTATGAAGCTGCCTTTATATACGTATTTAAATTGTATATTTATATAAAGTGTTAAATAAATAAATAAATCATATTCAAAACGTTTAATTCATATTAACTTATCATTGGAAATAAAATTTCGGATCTCATGCATCCCTGTTCGCAAAATCATTTACACAATTTGCATATTTTAAGACTCCTTATTTCTGGCTGCAATACGATCCCACTTACTATTTAATGATGCTCACACTTACACATACCTGAAAACTTACTCCTACACTAATACACACAAACACACATCTGCACTTACTCTCATAAAAATACACATAAACACACCCTTTTGTTGTAACACAATTTAATAATATGTATGATTCTTATTTAGAAACTTTGCTGGTCTGTCCTTAAACTGTATTTTTTTAATGTTACTATCTCATTATCGACTGTTTGTTTCTTTAAAATATATAAATATTTTTGTGTTCATTTTAACTTAAAACTTAAAGTAATCTTGCTTCCTTTTCTTACTATGCCACTCCGCGGTCGAAGTTGTCTGTCGAAGCTGTCATCGCAATTTTTATTTTGTCCGCAACCTTTCTAAAAGGGTTTTGAGCTACCGTGGCACCATTTTTCTAAGTTTTTTAGGCAGGAGATGCACCTTCTTCCCACACTACATTTTCTTTAAACTATTCATTCTTTATTTACCGAGTTGTTTTAGAATAAGGTTTTTATTTTCAGTTTTCTTTTTTTGTCCTCGCGCCTTGGATTCGGATTACTACGGAACCAGAACGTGTCCTTTATTTTATTTTTCCAATAAAATAATGTTGATAAGAATTTTTGAACTATTGCACGAAGAATAGTGGTAAAAAAAGACGTGGCATGATCAGGTTAACCAAAATCTTAAATCTGGTCATGTCAAAAGCAGACAGAATTTATTTATTTATTTATTTTGATCATTGACGCCCAAAGGCATTTACAAAAAATAAAAATGAAATACATACTAACATACTAAATAATAAACAGAATATATAGAAAAAAATTGTAAAATTAGTTAAAAAGGATATAATAAAAAGTTTTACAAAGTAAAAAAAAAAAACAATAATAACAAAGGTATGCAAGAAAAAACAGTAAGCATATTAACAAAAAATGCAAAGATATAAGCTTATGAAATAAATTCTGTAAAGCAAACAATAAATAAAGTGTTACGGTAAGCAAGAAAGACATTTTTAAGTTAAATCAATAAACAAGCAAGCATATATTATCACGAAAAAATAAGAAATAAAAATATGTATCTATGAAATGCGTATTTGCCAATAATACAATGCAATTTGATATAATAGTAAAAAATTAAAAAAACAAGTATATGGTAATAAAAATAAACAAGTAAGTATTTTTTTTTAATTTATGAAATTGAATTGTCAATAATAGTTTGACGAGCAGCTGCAAATAATCTTGATATTGTGGACTTATAAGATGGTAAAGAATTGGACAGAATATCTGCAGCCGTTCCATAAGTGTTACCTAACCTATGCAGTCTCGGTATCAATGAATTGTTTTGTTGGTTGGAAGAACTGGAGCAATGAAACAATAAAGTACTCCTAGTGTTGACAGCAGGTATTCTAAAATTAATCAATTCAAGTATTTTTGGTGCGTCAAAAAGAGAGTTTACAATTTTATACGGTACAATGAGATCATTAATAGTTGTTCTTTCAGAAAGTGTTGTTAGGTTAAGCAGTGTATGACAAAATGTATGAATGTGGAAGAAGCTAAGAATGTATGCCAGGATAGACGTGTGTGGCGGTCCATTCTCTCTGCCTACCCCTTTGGGGAAATTGCGTGATCGTAATAGTAGTAATAGTAGTGCATTAAGAATACAATGCATTTCGGGGTCTGCATACAAAAAAAAAACAGTCAGGCACAAAAAACATAAAAGTTTTTTAATTAAATCCCATTTGATTGGTAAAATGTTGAATTCACGAGAGGTTTTAAAACTCCCGATAGCCTTTGTGAAATATGTTTCTATAAAATCACTTTACCTAATTGGTAAAGTTTGCTACCATTCGATATACGCAAAAATGGATTTTCCTTGTTGCATTTATAAAATATATCACTTTCGTTGTTTTATGAAGCTGTTAAATTTTTTTAGGTCCTTGCTGATGAACCTGGTATAAAGTCACGCCTAGGCATAGTGGTAGAATAAGAATGGAAGTAACATAATTATCATAGTGGAAGAATAAGGATGGTATTCCCATCCTAATTTTACCGCTAAACCTAGGCGTAACTTTATACCAGGCTTATAAGTAAGGCCCTCAGATTGACCCAGCTAGGGCATTCGGATGAATAGTGAAAGCACCCACCCCTTTCCCGAAACTGTTCATAAAGACTTTTGTCTTTCTTCAGTTTAGCAAATTCGTTATCAAATATTTAAAAATAATTCAGCAAAAATTAAATATTTCTTTACAATCGAACCGCGAAAATAATAAAATATAGAAACTTTAAAAGCTTTCATGGTACCGCTGACTGCAGTATAGTCAATGTGTGGTCACTCAAATACACTTGGTCAGTGCAATCATATTTTTCTAATTTACCAGCATGACAGTGAAGGAATACAGTGTTGGTTCCAAATTGAGACCGCGACCGTACTGTACAGATCCGGCTTCGAAAAGGAAGAAGAACGTAGTAATACAAACAAAACACAAATAGGAAACATTAGAAGAATTTGTCCGATGTAACATGCACTCAAACAACAGAAGAAACACAATTCATCACTTCTATTGATGATAATATAATGGATATATCTGATGATGTGGAGATATTGCTGTTTGCTGATGACATAAAAATGGAAGATTTTGTGACTCTGCAACGTAATTGAGATAAAATTTTCCAGCGGATCTCCGCTAATATACTACAACTAAATATTAAAAAGTGCCAGATAATGAGATTTTTTTAGAATAAAAAATCCCATATTATTTGCTTATCTGATGGGTAATATACAATAAGTCTTAACTTCTAAAGTGCTACTTGGGTGTCGTTTTCGATCAAAAATTATTCGTCATTAGTCACATAAGCAACATAACTAAAAAAACAAAAATTAAACAAAAATTTGTTGATACCATTTTTTTATTTTTTTTTGTATACTTATAAGTATATGAAAATGTATATATTTTTTTGTTTGAATTCTTTAGAAGTTATTTACAATTTGATTTTTATTTCAATTACTTTTATTTTATCCATCTAAAATATTTTTTTTTCTTTTTTAGTATGTAAAGTTTCACTTTTTATTTTGCATGGCAGTATGCTTCTTATTGTTTCTAAATGTATACAAAAAAGCATTGTTTATCTTTTAAATTTTTACGCACTATGTTTGTACTTAACTGTATATTTTTTGTAAATGCCCCTTGGGCGTATTGTAAAATTAAATAAAAAATAAATAAAATAAATAAAATAACTAGTAAATCACTGAAAATGTTAGGCTTCATGTTACGTGTGACTAATAAGAAATTCAATAACATCTGCACTTTGAAGTTGATGTAAATTAAATTAAGATATAAAAAACATGATCAAAACATAAGTTACATATGGTAAATATAATAAAAAATTGCAACAACTGGGCTTTTGAGTGGTATTGAAATTCGTAGAATGAATCCGTAGGATTCCAAAGATTTTTTTTTGATATCGTCGATATGGTGATCGTATTTAAGTCTGGAATCAAGTGTGATGCCAAGATCTCTTATAATTAAATCATTTTGTCATATATTATGGTCGATTTCAAATGTGAAATTAGTTTATATTTTTTTATTTGTGTAAAAGGATAAGCATTTTTCTTTATTGAAGTAAAGGTCATCACCGTTCATGACAGTCTTAAATTTTTTCCTTAGTTTCAAAATTTTTTAGGTAGTCAGCAAACAGGAAAAATTTAAAGAATTTAATATTTGTTACAATGTCGTTTATAAGTATCAGAAAAAACAGAGGTCCAAGGTTTGATCCTTGTTGTATACCCGAAGTTATGTAATAGGGATCACTAGAAAATCCACTAATTACTACGATCTATGATCTCTGTGTGAGATATGTTTTAAACCAATTAAGAAATGAACCATGTATACCAAAACTTTGTAATTTAAGAAGTAATAGATTTTGATTGACTTTGTCGAAAGCTTTACAGAAGTCTGTATACACGGCATCCATTTGTAAATTTTTATCTATATTGTTGCTGATAAATTGAGTATATTGCATGAGATTTGACGTAACAGATAGTTTAAACAAGATTTTTTTTCTATAATAAATTATTTGTAATGGTTTCCAATACGTTAATTGTAACAGCTATAAATTTAAAATGGTCGGAAATGCAGATTTTTATTATTAAAAACGGTGTATATTTCTGTTTTTTTTAGAGAATGGAAGGAAAAAGTAAATCTGGAAGACATAGAGGCTGAAGATGCAATATACTACAATCGAAGAGACACTTTTTTGTTCAAAAAGGAAAAATCAGGTCCTGGACTTACCGGTGACGAAATCATAGTCATTCCGCATATATTTTTGGTGGTGAGTATGATCCCTATAGTTAGTAGAAATTAATGAAATATTTAAAAAGATGTATTGTAATGTCTGTGATTTTTTTCGAGTAGAAATGCGAGATTTCGCAATGATCTTATGTTTAGTAAAACCTCATCTTAACCATTTTAGACCTTAATTAGTTTCTGCTGAAACGACAAATATTTTCAACTCTGTCTTTAATAAAATAATTATTTGAAAATTTTTGGTCTTTAAAAAAAAATAATTTTACGTTGCATCCTCAGAAATGCACCGTGGAATGTCTCAATCGATCATTTTGCAGGAGAGCGAGAACAAACTTTTAAAAATGTATTAATGCTCGCAACATTATGTATACTGGTATTATAATGCCCAGTATATTTAATCATTTGAATGTTAAAATATAAGGTAGCATCATAATTAGCGTAATTTTCTTCTCGATATTTTACTCAATCGATTTTAAAGAATGCTGAAGGTTGTGGTAAATTTGTTTTGCTCGAAAAATATCGTACAAATATGCGAGTGTTGAGTGAGGAAAAATGTACTTAAACTGCATTCACAACTCAAAACTGTCAAATTTAGACTCATTCGCTGCCCTTGTTCTTGTATGTTAAACATAACATTTTTAGACTAATTCGCCTCCTTAGTTTTTGTATGTTCAATATATTATTTTTAGCAAAATTGAGTTATAAATGCCAATATGTTAATTATCTTATTGCGCGTCCGTGTAGTTAAATAATAAAATATTATTTTTTATTAAAAAGTATTTTCAGCATTTTTTTAGTGCCAACCTCCACTTACTGATTTGACTAACTCAGGCAAATGTGTGGTAAAACGATAAATCATAGGTGCAGAAATGTCGAGATCTGTGCACTATGTTAGGCTGAGACATGCATTATCGACAGAATCGAGAAAGGGGTGGTGCGTTGGTTTGGACATGTAGAGCGAATGGACAGCGAAAGAACGGCTAAAAGGATTTACGATGCGAATGTTGATGGATGCAGAAAACGAGGAAGACCGAGAAAGACATGTAAAAAGTAGGAATAATCGACGTACGTGCATGTGAAGATGTATGAATGTAGACAAAGCAAGGTCTGTATGACAGAGTGATATGGCGTTCTATCCTCTTTGCCTACCCCTAAGGGGAAACGTGATTGTTTGTTTATCTTCAAAAACAAAAAAATGTATCTTGAACAATTTGAAAAATGGTCTTTTGAACATACAAGAACTGGGTCAGCGAATTGTACTTCTGTGGGTGAGCGTTGTTTATCTTTCATTTTTAATGTACAATGGGTCTCTAACTGACAGTTCATAGACAAAATTCACAAAACACATAATATTTTCATACAGTGTATGTTTAATCCTTCAAAATTGTTGCATTTTACTGAAATATATTGAAAACTTGTCCTTAATTCCGTTTGTGAGGAAGACAGGAAGTCGCTCGAAAACAAACCAGCCAGAAGCCAGCCAAAGTAAAAAAGAATATTCTGTAGAATGCCGACTACTAACATAAGCAAAAAATAAGGACGCGCTCAGGGATACCAATATTTTTGTTTTTAAATCACCACGTTTTAATTTATTTACAGAATTTGTTCATTTCCCCATTTTCGAGTAAATAAATTTGGTGCATATTTGAATGAACACCCGTTTTATACTGTCCATAACTTATGTTTTAAATTACTCAAATATAAATTGTGCAAACAGCGTTTTACCAACGGAATAAACTGAATTTCAGTAACTGGTACCCAATATTTATTTTATTTATTAGAAAAATAAACATTGTCTCTGCTATGAATTGTATGATTTTAATTCAATAACGGAAATTATTAACTTTGGCTAAAGGCTTAAGCTAATAAAAAGTAAGGAAATTATAAGTTTTAGCCATTTTAAAACGTTTTTTTGTTTAATCACGCAATAAAATAAATTAAGTAAACCTTAGATGAAAACAATATTTTTTATGGGATGTGTGTAAAAAAATATACTTCAAAGTTTAATATAAGTAAAATACAATTACTTTTCGAACGGCAGATTACGCCTCTTAAAATTTAGACCAAATGTAAGTACATTGCTTCTCATACATAAACTAAGTATTAAAGTTTTAAAAATAAAGATTTCAAATTTAAAGATAATAGATTGAACAAAAGAACTGTCGAAGTAAAATCCTCAATTGTGTTTTTAAAAAGAAACATAAGCATTTTAAGTCACATTAATTTGGTAGCATTTTTCTTTCTTCTTAAATTCTACGCGATATTATGTCTTCAATCTTCTTCTTATGGTTCCTCTCCCCAATGGAGGTTGGAAATCATCGTTGCGATTGTTACTTTATTGGCAGCTGCTTTGAACAAAGAATGAGTGCTGCAATGGAACCAGTCGTGCAAGTTCTTAAACCAAGAGATGCGCCCTTTACCTGCACTGCGTCTTCCTTCAATCCTTCCCGATAGAATGACTTGTAAAATTTTATATTTTTCGCCTCTCATCACATGCCCAAAGTATTCAAGTTTTCTTTTCTTTATGGTCTTCAGAATCTCTTTATCTTTGTCCATCCGTCGGAGAACATCATCGTTTCGGACTCTATCCACCCAGGAGGTTTTTAATATCCTCCTGTAGCACCACATTTCGAAGGCTTCGATCTTTTTAAAAGTGTTTTGGGTGAGTGTCTACGTTTCGACGACGAAAAAAGTACTGAGAAGACGTAACATCGAGCAATGCGCATTCAATAATCGTGTTAAAAAAATAAAACAGTGAAAACATTTTATTTTATTCCCATTTTGAAGGAATTACCTTTTATTATTTTCAAATTGTGTTTTAATTTATGTGTGCTCTACTTTAAAATTTTAAATATGTAAATGTACGTAAAAATAAGAAATAGTTGAGCTTAATATTTTACGTTTTGAATTGTCATTTCTGCAGTTTACTCTGACAGGGGCATTTTCAAACATAAATCTTATGAAATATTAATAATATAGGGTGGGTGTGTATGTGTGTGGGTTTTTAAAAAAGAAAGCCTTATTTTTGTATTTTGAAAGAGTCCGACGAAATTTTTAAGATCATTAACTTCAAACTGCATATTTATTTAAAACAAATTAACTACATGTCTTAATTTTTTTTTTAATTTACCTTCTCTGGAGCATCGCAGGAAAATAATTGACCTAATATTTTAATATGATATCATTAATTCTAAATTCGATTGTTGCGACCTCCTGGATTTAATAAATAATAATATACCAACACGTAGAACTAGACATAAAAGTTCATGTTATTGTCATCATCATCATTCCTTTTCCGCACCTAATGGTGCATAGGGTACTGCATTGGTACATCAATCGTAGCGTATCTTGATAATTTTTGTTACATGATTAGTCTAACGTTTCAGGTACCAGCCCAGGGAGTATGAAATATTATATTGTGAAAGCACCCTTTTAAATAAATAAAAATAAATATTTCATATCAACTATGTCGGGAATCGAACCCGAGACCTCTTGAATGGTAGGCAAACGAACGGGCTGACCATTACACCACGAGGCCGACAAAAATATATTATTGTTAGCCTTCTCAAACCAACTTATCTTTGTCACCTACCTCTCAAATGTTTTATGATGTTCTATAGTATCGATTGACGAATTATTTGCAAAAGCTACTTATGCTAATGATCTGGTGTTTATTCATTTTATATTGTTTCTATCTTTTATATGCTGACATACATACATGTATTCATGTATATATTTCTTGTTATTCTTTTTTTTTCTTTTTATACCTATGTTTTAATATTGTTTTTTAGTTTTTTAATTTGATTTTTTTGTGTATCTAACTAACTCATTATATTGTTATATTATATGTTGTAAAAGGCCTTGTGCCGTACAATAAATAATTAAATATATATAACGCTTTTTTATGTATTCATAAATGTTTTCAGTCAACGGCTATAACCGTGGCACGCGACAAACCCGCCATGTTGAATCTTGTCGGAAAAGCTATAAATGGCATATTCGATAATCCGAAGACCATTTTCCTTTATGCGAAGGCCAAAGATATCCTGTTCGACGGAACTATTATCAATTGTGACCAGACAGAATTTGCCTCCAAAGCTGTTTGTACCGCCTTTAAAAAAGAAGCGAGGGACATTGAGGTGTTTGGAAATAATCAAATACGTTTCTCGATATTCGGAAGGGTAAGAATCATTTAATAATATCGTATATTTATTTATTTGCTATGGCAACCCATCTCACAAAGATGCCATACAAGTATATTAGGCTATTCGTTCTCGCTTTTTAAGGTGAATTGAATCCTATTTTTAGCTTTATTTGAAAATAGTCGAGAATTTTAATATTAAAATATGTATCCATGCACGAAAGAATGTAAATATTGATGTTTACCATTATAAAACCAAATACATTAAAAACTTTATAAAACACTTTTGTACGCAGTAATTTGGAGTTTGCATCCGTTGTGTGGAGCCCACAATACATAACAAACATATAAAGGATTGAAAATGTTCAACGAAAGTTTTTAAAATACCTAGATTATAAAACAATAAAACGCTTTGTACTAACCGCCAATCTGCCAAACAAAACGGATTCTTTACCCTTGAAAATAGACGCACTGTATCCGAATTATGCTATTTACATAAATTATTAAATAATTAAGTAGACTCTTTTAACCTGCTATCCTAAATTAATCTTAATGTCCCCTTTCGCGTGACAAGAAATAAGTGTTCATCCATCTGCCAATCTACAGTACTAACTTTGCACAACACTTTTTTTTCTATCGTTCTTGCTCTAACTAGAATGTTTTTTTTTCATCTATTGATATATTTTACATGCCCTTTAATTTATTTAAAAATAAATTAAGACTCCTTATTTCTGGCTGCGATACGATCCCACTTACTATTTAATGATGCTCACAATTACACACACCTGAACACTTACTCCGACACTAATACACATAAACACACATCTACACTTACTCTCACACAAATACACATAAACACACCCTTTTGTTGTAACACAATTTTATATATATATTTTTTTTTTGTTTAGAAAAAGAAATATTTGCATTCTTATGATTTACCCAAATATTAAATTTTGAAGGCCATTGTCAACGAGTTGTAAATAACTCACTATTAAAAAATGGAATCAAGTTGGGGTAGAGTGGGATTCGAACCACATACCTTTGGTCGGTGAGTCCGAGCTAGGTTGTGGTCACTAGCCACAGTACCACAACCCGATTACATTTCTAGGATTAATTAATATGTAAGATTCTTATTTAGAAACTTTGCTGGTCTGTCTTTAAACTATATTTTTTTTAATGTTACTATATCATTGTCGACTGTTTGTTTCTTTAAAATAAATAAATAAATAACGAAATAATGCTAGTTTTCTGATAACAAGTCTGATATTGTCCTCGTGGGAACAGAAATTTGAAGGACAATGAAAGCACTCACCCCTTTCCCGAATTTGTTCATAAAGACTTGTGTCTTAAACATATTACAGCAGAGATGGAGAACATTTTACAGAAGGGAATATATAATTTGAGGTATCTACAGGGCTTAGGACCTGTCATTGGCTGGTTCAAGTCGCTACTTTACACACTGTGTAACATTCACTATTCTGCCTATATTTGAACATATATTCCTTCAATTCTTCCGTTGTTAACTCAAGATACGATCTGGACTTTTTAATTAAAGTTTACAATGAGCACTAAATAAAAAGTACAGATCTTGTCTTTATATACCTTGTTTTTGTCAATGCTTCTTTTTTAAAATGTTTTTATCTATTGTTATATTGTAATATTCATACTCTATGAATTGTATAAATGGACAATGTTCGTTAATAAATAAATCTTACAATAAAGTTTATTTAAACTTTCTTTACCTTGTGGTAGAACTTATAATTATTTTGAAACATGGTTTAATTATGTTGTTTTTATTATTATCATTATCATCCCTGTTTTTCATAGGGCACTGCATCGGTAAATTAAAAGCAGACTGTTTGATTATCTGTTACATGAAGGTATGATGAATAGTCTTACGCTTAAGGTGCCAGTAGAGGAGCGATTAAATATTGCAGTTTAAAAAAACCCTTATTTTTAATATTTCCCATCCACCCCGCCAAGAATCGAATCAAACTATTTAATTTATTGTTAAAAATATACCTCTATTTCATTAACATTTCTTTGCCCATTAAAAAAAACAGTTTTATTTTCATATTTTAGGAATAAAGACAATATGTTAAATCTGGCATCAAAGGTTCGAAAATGCAAAAATATTAGGAAAACAAGAAATAAAGTTTTTTAAAAACACCTCTTTATCTAATAATTAAAGCTACGAAAGTAATTTAATGTAACTTTAAATTTTATTAAATTTAATATTTTTGAATTTTAACATTATTAGCATAGAATTAAGACTAGTCCAGGAACCGCATACGCACATGAAACAGAAGGCAACTAAACTACTCATAAAAGAGTAGGTTTACTGAAAGTTACAATGAACTTCCATCAAGAATTTTCAATAATAAACTTAAGAGTAGGTTTACGTTTTGACCCATTAGTTTCTTTGTAGACGTCACTCAGTACGCAACTCCTGATATGAATTCAACTACGCCGTGTTGTGTTCTTTTAAAGTGTAGAAATACTGCTAGGATGTAAAAGAAACAGGATGGTATCACATTTCATGTGTAATTAGCAAGTGAATGTGTAAGTAGAAAATGCATTACTTAAAAATTTAATTATTTTTCTATCTGTCAGATTTTCGAAGATACAAAATGAACATTTCGTTAGTGTTGCAAGGGTAATAATTTTATTTTACCCTACTTTGCTCATCTAATGAGAGAACTAATGAAAATTGGATCTCGGATTAAACAACTCTATTGTTGACATTTGACCGACAGTATCTTTAAAACGTCAAATATTATTAATTATTTAACATCAGATAAAAATATCCGTTTTGTGTAAAAAAAAAATTGTTTTATATTTTGAGTTCATTAATTCAATAACTCTTATTAAACGACCCTTTACTTATCTACTCTGTTGTGTCAATCAATCTTTCTGCGTGCACAATAAAATTTTAGAGAAATTTACAGATTGCTTTTTTTACCTCACATTTGTGTTATAATTATATTTTTCCCCATCGTGCAACATTACGCGGCGACATCACGAATGCGCGCGGTAAAAGTGAGGCATAGTGGGAGAATCATTAGACACAGTCCGATGTATTCAAATATGATTCTACGCTCTTTCTGGACTGTTCTTAATTCTATGATTATTAGGTAATTATTTTCCGCTTTTGACAGAACACGTTCAAATGACTTTTTGTTAAAAAAAATATCGAACAATCTTACCCTGGAAACGATTTTTAAAATAAATTATAAAGGCATTAAACTATAATACACTAGTCACAGAGTGATACAAATGTTTGAACTCACTTTTATACTCCGATTATCGGTATGTAGCAGATTGATGTTTTTTGTTGTTATTTCTTGATAAAACTCCATAGTTAATGATTATGATAAAATTATAAATAAACTTATCAATGAAACATCTTGATTTAGTTTTACTTTTTATTATTTTGACCAACGAGCGCTTTTGCCAAAGTAGGCATCTTATTTTATTCATTTTAATAGTTATCTTCATTCCATAAACAATGTATTATCTAAGTATGTATCTTAAAATATTTCGTCATTTATCTATGGGTATGTAAACTTCCCTGTCAAAAATCAAGTATTGTGCTAACTTTATCTGTTAAAATGTGTATTTTCCACTCTGTTGTATTTCGCCATGTGTTCATTTGCCACCTTTTAAATAATAAAAGATTAATCCCAATTGGTCCATAACCTTTTGCCAGAATCGTGGAAAGACGGGAGTGTTGTCAAGTTACGGAAGGTGTTGACCTCGCACTTTCATGACATTGGTCGTGGGGAGTCAGAAAAGTTGATGCATGCCACGGATTGCAGAATCTTACTGGATGTCAAAAATAAAATAAAAAAAATAAGGAATAATTAAAAAATATATATTTATAGATGACAACCACGAAGTTTCGCATAAATAAATTGTCTATGTTTTTATGAATGTATGTAAGTGTATGCGCATGGGTGTATGTACGTGTTTGTGTATGTACATGTGTATATATGTGTATATAGATATATATATATATATATGTGTATATATATGTGTATGTCTGTATGTATATGAATCAAAATGTTTGCAAAATGCTCTATATAAATTTGTTTACTATTATAATATATTAAAATGTAATTGCCTAGCTTGGAACGGGGTATGTACCCTTGTTAGCTGGGCAAAGTGAACATGGAATTGTATTTTGATAAAGAGTGTGAATAAATAAATAAATACATTGCGGTCCAAAAACTCCCAAAAATGAACTGTTTAACAAACTAGTTTATTCTATTTATGTTTCTGTCCCCTGTTAAAATACTTATTTGATCTTATCTCCAAAATATGTTAAGAATAGTATAAAAACTGTAAATTCTGTAAACAATTCACCAGTCTTGAAGATGCCTACTTAGGCGAAACCGCGCGTTGGTTAAAATAATAAAAAGTAAAACTAAAGGAAGAAGTTTCATTGAAACGTTTATTTATAATTTTATCTTAATCATGTAGCAGATTGCTTACATCGAGCAGTCAGTGTAGGGTTAACTAGTTTTAAAGATTTTGTAGATAATTAACAGGCGTAATTACGAGGTTATGCTATTTATAATAAAACAGTATGGTTAAAAATGGACTGTTTTTAGAAAAACGGGACCATCGAGAACGCCAAGTTTAAAGTCTTACGTGGAATTAAGAATATAATGGATGTTGGGAAGGTGTTGGAGTTCAATGGAGAGACTTCTCAGTCAGTATGGGGTGGTCCGGAATGTAACGACTTTGGAGGAACCGACTCTACTGTGTTCCCTCCGTTTCTCACAGAAAAGGACGAACTGCTTTCCTTCACTCCTGATATCTGCAGGTAAATAAAAAAAAATCTCGCACGCATTAATTTATTGAATGAAATAATTTATTGTATCCCCTTTTTCTTTTCTTCTTTATACCACTATATTCAAATTATATTTTTTGATGCCTCGCTCTATTTTGTATATCGTTTAGTTTTTAGTGCTGCAGAGCAGCGTTTATTTTATAATTAAAAAATACAAAAAAAAAATCGTTACCCACTAAGTCTAAAGACTTTTCGGTGGGACACATTTTTTTTAATGACAGGTTTATATTACATTTATTTTATTTATATTTTACAAATTTATTTATAAACATGCACTATAAAGTATCTAGAAGAATTTTTTTTTTTCATTTGAAGATCGTTCATGTTAATGATGGTTTGTGGGAGATCATTGAACAATCTTGGAACAACGCAATTTAATGTTCGCTCTCCGAAGTAATTTGTAATTCGGGGAACAAACAGGGAGCCCTCAGTTTTTAATCTAGTGTTGTGAGTGTGGGAAACTCTTTTTTTATATTCCGGATCAACAAAGTGATCTACAATCAATTTGTAGTCACAAAGTTGTTTTACCGGAAGGACATTACAGAATTTAAAATGTACGCCTTCGCCCATATGTTTCGCCTCACGGATTATGCTATCCGGTACAATCCCCCTCAACAATCTCACCTGAATATCATAAATTTTACCCAGATGAGACTGGAAGCTGAGACCCCAGACACGCACTCCGTAAGATATAATGTATTCAATGAGTTTAAACCCCTATGTTGAGGAGTGGACGAGGTGTGAAGAATACCTCATCCTAGGACGAGGAAAATTTAGTAAGTGTACTGTAGTAAAATGACGCAGGCACAGCTCGCTTGTGGAAATATTAGTAAAACACTTCACTCATTGATATCAGATTTTGTATTGATAATAAAATGTTTGTTCCGGCACTAACACATAGAATTATTTTTACATGGAGTTCGCTAATAAACGGAAAGGACGGATAGTTAGGTATAGATTAGATTGACCCCTTGGTCCAAAAAACCAATTTTGTTCTTTTATTGATTTGCTTTTTGTTTTTTATTTATTTATCAATATATTAACATAAATGATACATGTTTTTTTTTATTTTAATACAAATTTACTTTTATACGGCGATTAGGAGTTAAAGAGACTGCACTTAAACTACATGCTAGAACTGAGTGACTGCGTTGAGCTGGACTGACTGACTGACTGAACTGTTGGGCTGACTGACTGGCGTTGCCACACCCTGATTCATGGTAGACGATGTGAATTTACTGCAGAATGGTGCTCCCGATTTCATGTGCAATACTACTTGAGTTGCATTGTATGTTATATTCACGATATAATAAATACCGTTATATTAGATTATATAAAATTACGACATTGCTTTCTTCGGCCATCACACTATTACAGGTGAAACGTTTTAGCACCTGTGTGTCATCGATTATGGACTATAGGCCCTACAAAACAAATTATTTTGTTTAAACTTTAATTTATACTTTATATAAGTACCATATGAAATAAAGTTATGATAATTATATTTTTGTACTATTGACGTAAATGATATTATTATTTTTATATTCGTTATTTTAGGTATGATTTATATTCTATTCCTTTTATAAGTTATTCATGTTTTTTTTTAATTTTAATTGCTACTTTTTAAAATTAAATTGTAATTTTTTAAATTATTTTATAAGATATTATTATAACGAAAATACTTTTTTCAATATTATTTCTTGTATTTGGATTATTTTTTTTTAAGTAATATTTTGTCTTATAAAATTATTAATTATTTTAATTTACTAAATGTTTTGTTGTTGTTTTATTATTATGGCTTAACACGGGCACAGCCTAAAAAGCTATTATATGTATTTATTCATTTAATTTAAAATGAATAAATAAATAAAATTAAACGTTGTGACCATATATATTTCCACACAGCGATGTGAAATTAATAGAATGTAGGTAATCACACGATAATTTTACTTTTTATCGACCCTTATGTATGGGGGTGAAGTATGGAATTGGAAAAACAAAAAGTAGGCTGAATGCTGTCGAAATATGATCTATCAGGCGAATGCGTTGTAAAATTATGTATGCTAGGTTCATAAACATTATCGACAAATTCAAGGAAGGAGTGCTGTATAAATAAATACAGAGTGACATGGCGTTCCGTTCTCTCTGCCAACCCCCTTGGGTAATGAATAAAATTATACGAATAAAACTAATGTGATTGTAAGTTTTCTTTCTTTCCTTGCAGGTCTTTGGGAGCTCGGTACGAGGGCAAATCCGAATACGCCGGGATCCCCGCCAACCGTTACGTGGCGGACCTCGGGGACCTGGCCAATCAGCCCAAGTGGCACTGCTTCTGCGACTCCCCCTCCACCTGCCCTCCCAAGGGGCTCATGGACGTCTCCAAGTGCCTCCACGCGCCCCTGATGGTCTCCATGCCGCACTTCCTGGAAGCGGACGAGGCTATCCAAAGCGGCGTGAAGGGTCTACACCCCAAGAAAGAGGACCACGGAATCGTCATAGATTTTGAACCAGTAATACAATATACTTTTTTTAAATATATTTTTACAGTAGCTGTCAACACTGATCACTGGCCGATTTCTTTTAAAACAAAAAATGAATAATGCCAAAAACGGCCACTGCAAACGCCACATGTCCCATGAGATACATAATATGTCAACGGTATCCTGTCAAAGAGAAATAGTCCTTCGGAAATATTGTACGAAATACTAGTTTCCAAATAAAGAATCTTCAAATAGTACTTGTAATCTGCAAGCTTCTTTTAGCACTAAAAAAGGCTGACTTGGGTTAAAAACGTAAAATATTGTGTACTTTTTTGAATGGAGTAATAACCAGAGGTAATCGGCTAGTTTCATCGTTCACTGAGAACAAAGCTAAGCCCGCTTCATAGATTTTTTCGTAGGAAGATATAAATGGTGGTGGTGATTTATATTATTTATATATCTTTATATATATAATTCCTCTGTACGTGTGATGTCACCGAAATCCTCCTAAACGGCTTAACCGATTTACGTGCGGTTTTCAGAGAAATATAGATCTTCGCGCTGTGCGTGTTCGTAGATATTAAAATCTTTAATCCAATATGTAAAAAATAAGTAAGGAACATAAATGTTTTATTCATCGATATACCAGGGCTGGAATGCATTTACAGACAAAATGGAATGATGTTGTTTTTTTGTGTTTAAAAAAGTTTGTTTTTAAATGTTTACAAACAGCATTTGTTTTTTGTGGATCTCAATGCAAGCCAACGTTTGGGCAGGACAACGTCTGTCGGGTCCGCTAGTTTACTATAAAACATTATTATCGAAAGTCAAATATAATGGTAAGCTGTGCATAATCGCTTATTTTGACGATTCACCCCTGCTGTACTGATATATAAAACTATTACACTCACGATTTTAGTTCCATGTTGATCTCATGGATTCCTTCCCCTTGTTATACTACCGGCGCAGCGTCAACGAAATCTCGCGTGCTTGCGTAGCCTCGCCATTTTGAATTCTGATTTTCAACTTCAATCCGTTGACAAGTTCCACGTGTAAATTCACTTAACGTGTTAAAAAAACAGACATGGCACCTACTTCTTTTAATACCATGGTACAGTGCTCAAAATTAAATTCACATATTTCACGCGTCACTCAAATATTTCAAAGAATTGTTTAAACATCCACATGCCTTTAATTCTTAGATCTGTTGAGTTTTGTGGAATTGTTTGATCCTTTCTGGGCCATGACCAAGATATTTGTGTTGTTTCGCGTATTTAAAAATAATATTTTTAAATCTAAAAATGGCAGGCCAACCTTTCCTCATCATTCCCTTTCCGCATTCCGTACATAAACCGTAGCGTATCTTGATCATTTTTGTTACATGAAGGTAAGATGTTCAGTCTAACGCTTCATATTTTGCTGTGAAAACACCCTTTTATATATCTCATATCAAACATACCGGGAATCGAACCCGAGACCTCTTGCGTGGTATGCAAACGCGCTGATCATTACATCACGAGGCCGACGGTTCACACCCCCATAGAAAATATGTCTGACACTAAAAAAGTCAATAACGTTGGTATTAACGTAACAATTACTTAGTATTTATAAAAGTGCTTTATTTGCACATTGGCGCAGATAAGTTATTAGTAAATCATTCTCAAAATATGATGGAAATTGAATGAATAGAGGAAATCTTAAATCTGCGCGTTTATACCTACTGTTTATTTGTAGAAATTAATTTTGCATATACGGATGTAAACAAGAGAGTAACTATCGCTACCCGGGAATAACCACTACTCAAACAACTAATTATAATGGAGCAGTTAAACGCACACCCACGCTGCTTTTGGTAACCTCACATTTATTCGCCAAAACAAAAGCATGAGGTATTTCAAATTCTTTCACTTCGGCCATGTAGTTTTAAATGTTTACAGAAAAAAATAATGGCATAATAGTTTAGGTGCCACTATTATATTTTGAATTTAAAAAAAGTAGTAGAACACTGACAATTCTCTTTCGAGTCCACAAATCCACAAGTGCAGATTATTCAGAATAGAGCGATCAGAAATGTGTTTCACCTACCGAATGATACTCATGTAAGGGACATTTATTTTGAAACAAAAATCATGCCTTTTAGCATGCTTTCCTATTTCGAGATAACCGACACTATCATTAATACTACTCTCGACTCAATGCACAGTAACATAAAGCCAGCTTTCATTAGATACATCCATCAGTACAGTACTCGATCAAAAAATAATATTTATATTGGATCTGTGAAGTCTCCGAAGTTTGGTACTAGATCTTTACAATACATAGGTTTCAATGAATTTAATAAATTGCCACAAAAATTTAAAGTACCAATTTCAAAATTTAGAAACAGGACGTGCGAATTGAAGAATTATTTTTTCCAGAAGTACTTTGAATAAATAATGTTAGTTTATCGAGAATGCGCATTTTGAACATTTAACTTTTAATATTTTACCGTTTTTGCTTGTATATGTAATTTTTAACACTATTGAAATGTTATTTGTGTTTTTTTATACTTTTTTTAGCTTGTATACGTAATTTTAATACGTTTTTGATAAAAAAATTAACCTGTATTGTGTGTGCGCATATTTTGTTACTTAAAAAAATATATTTTGTACTAGTTCAGTTTGTATATATACATACATGTAATTTTTAAAACTTTTTAAATTTTTTAAATTTTCTCTCCCAGATTGCATAATGTAAACATCATTTTGAATTTATTTCCATGCCTAGTATTATGTTTATTTTGTTATTTTTAAGTATTTTTCATACCCTTTTTAATTTGTAGTATATCATAATTTTATTTTTTCTGCTTTTGTAAGTAATATTATAGTTTAAAACATTAAAACGTCTTTAAATAAATTTGTTATCCGTATGTCCCTAGATGAGTTTTTTTTTAAAAAACTCCTTAAAGGTGATTTCACGTTGCAGTATTGTCCCTGGACTGGCACCTGCAGCGTAAGACTAATTACCTTACCTTCATGTAATAGATGCGCTGTGTTTGATGTACCAACACACCATTAGGTGTGGATTTGGTAATGCTTGCTGGTGCTCAAGAGGTATTTCCGTTTTTTGTTGATTAATTGAAACATTTTACCTTTCAGTTATCAGGAACCCCTTTGATGGCCAAGAAGAGACTTCAGTTCAATATAAACCTGCCTAAGATAGACAAGCTGGATCTTTTCAAGAACTTGACAAATATACTTACTCCAATATTTTGGATTGAAGAGGTGATATACATTTTAAATTTAATTACTGTACTCCAAAAAGCGTCAGAAAATTCAATAACAAAAAAATACTCTTGGATAAGCATGTAAAGTCTTCAGGGTAAAACTGTGTCTGGTAAACCCTGAAAATGGCTCCTGCGATGGTTACAAATCCAACACACACGGTATCACCCAAAAATAAACAAATTGATAACAATGACCGTGAAAACCTTCGCACCTTGTTTGAGTATGTCGAAATGCTTGCAGACTGGCTGAAATTGTTTTCAGGCGTTGCATAGTAGTTAAATTGGTTCAGCCGGATGAATCTCACTCACATGATAAAGGTTTCAGCTCTTTTATTTATTTATACTTATTTATTTATACTTTTACATTGCTTGTATTCTTTTTTGATACAGAATAATGTTCCCTCACTGGAGTGTTCCGTGCCGAGGGAAACATTTTGCAATATGTGAAATATGTCTTAAATTAGTTGTTTAACAAATTTAACATAATAATAACAACGGCGGCCTCCTTGGTGTAGTGGTCAAGACGTTTGACTCACACACGAAAGGTTCTGGGTTCGATTCCCGATGAGAACACAAGAATTAAAATGTGATTTTTCTTAAGCCTGGGTGTTCTGTGATGTAATTCGCCACTGTAATTGGGCCTCCTGGCCTGTTGTGGTGCAAAAATAAATCAATTAAAAAAAACCCAATTAATCTAATTAACCTAATTATCATTAACATTATAAACAATATAAATTTAAATAATCATTAAAAACATAACCAATTTATATTGACCAAATTTCATAAACAATACACACATTTTGCCTCATCATCATCATCATCAGCCGTCTCTTGTGCAATGTTGAACATAGGCCTCCCCCTTTAGTCTCCATATTTCCCTATCCTGAGCCAACCGCATCCAACCACTTCCTGCAACTTGTCTTATGTCATCAGACCACCTTGTCTGAGGCCTGCTGACACTTCTTCTACCCGTTCTGGGTCGCCATTCCAGGACTTTTTTGGTCCATCTAGAGTCTGTGATTCTGGCTATATGACCAGCCCAGCTCCATTTCTGGTTGGCAGCCCTATGTGCCATTTGCCATTCTGCACATTTTGCCTATTTGGCTTGATCTACTCATCGATCCTTGCGCAACCCACTTCCACTATCTCATTTATATGTTCGTGCTTTCCAGGGTCTGGCGCTGAATAAAACCTTCATTAAGATGCTGAATAACCAGCTTTTCATCCCCATGCGTGCTGTCGGAGTTTTAAAATGGCTGTCCGTTAGTTTTGGGACTATGGGTCTTATTATATCCGGACTCATCCACAACAGGAGAAGAATAATTAACTTCGCAGTGACCCCAACACCGATAAATAATAATAAGCCAACCGATCAGAGACTAGAGGCGAACAACGCGCCTACAAATGGTCAGGCCCTTGTCGGGCTCGCTTCGCCACCTGTCAAATTGGAAAGTAATCAAGTAATTGGATCTGACAGATTTTAATCATTGAAATCAATTTATTTGACATTCTACAGGCGAATCGAAAAGCATGATATTTCGACCGAATGAAAAGTATAGTACAAGCGGTAATTTTAAGATTTAATTACGTGATGTTTGTCAATATTTTTGTAATCTCCTCCGGAAATTTGGGAAAAAAATAATTAAATTTTCAAGCAGGTGCCTATCCAGAACTTTTTTATTTTTATCAAATAATAATCGACGCCGTTCAGTCAAAAGTCACTAACCCAAAAACACCATTTTCAGAAAGCAATTTGAATGTTTGCAGACCGAGAAAAAAATATTTTTGTATTTTAGGTATTTAATGAATACAACATATTTTTTTCACGTCGTTTTAATATATTCAATTGATATTTTTTTTACATATACATACAAACATACATTCGTTTTATATACAGAAAACATATGGAATTTTTTTTTTTATGTGATACTCAAATATCAACTATTTAAATTTTCGGAAAACTTCCTCAAATGCGGTTGCTCTGATGTGCATGCCAAAATCATGTTGTTTTTTACATGCTCGTTAATTGACATGTTTCTGTATTTGTTTTTTATTATTTTTTATTAGGAGAAAGCCTGTTTACATAAATAGGTTGACTCAAAAGACAATTAGTGCAATTAGTCAAAAATTACAACATAAACTTTGCGATTCTATATTAAGTATTCTTCTGTCCATCTTTTTGTTTGCGGGAGCCTAAAATATAGGTCACGAGTTACCAGGCACCCGCGAACTACTGGTTGGACACCACTGCTATAGACCACGTGAACAAAAAAAATTGTAAATGGAAGAAGACATTACAAATAATTATAAAACTGTTGTGGTTGAAAGTACGTTTTGTATAAAGTAATACTTAAAAAGTGTTTTTTTTGTTTTATGTTTAATTTTACAAATACCCAAACACAAATTAAATGTTGTTTTTAGGAGGAAAATTGTCATACTTAAAAAAATATAGTAATTCACCTAAACTCTCATCTCATCAAATTATATCTGCATTTGGTGATTTATGCTTGTTAAGGTTTTATTGAAAATGACATCACTGTTTCTCACCAACAACAAATAATTTAGAATTACGCAACTTTTTCATAACTTTGTGACGTTGCTGACTTTTGCCACTTAAATATCGTAATTTTACTTTTTGATACGAATATTTAGTTCAAAACTAACTTTTTTTAGGGTAAGTGGCTTTTGCTTGAACGACGAAAAAATCATAATTTATCGATGTCCAATTTGAATTTACATGAATGCATAAATTTAAAATATTTATGTTTAAAATATATTTTTCAAATACGATGTATTCATTAAAAAGTAAAAAAATAATTTAATTTCAAATCCGTTATATTGTCGTTAAATGAGACAGTAAAAATATGTCAGTTAAACAGATAGACTTAAGAAATTTAATTTAAAAAGTAAGTGTTATTCTAATCAAGGCGTGTGTTAAAAGCTTTTATATCGATAACAATTTACGAAAAAGCTTTGTACTTGTGTGATTTACTTTAAAATAATATTTCTTCAATCGTAAATACATTCATTGTGCAGGAAAAATGGAAATCCAGATGGTATTATTATTTGTGTTGTACCTGCATTGCGAAAAGTAACAAAACTTATAACAAAAAAAAAAAAAACAAATACAAAAAAGTGGTTCATTTGGAGCCTTCCAATCCTATGTAATTATTTTTATTTTGACATGGAATTAATTGTGTTCAGTTTAAATCTACTAATTGATGGATTGAGTTTTCCTACTTACATTTCTTGGTGGAACTGCATTTTTATTATTGTAATTTAATCTACTATTTTCAATTATGTATCTATGTTGATATTAATATTAATAATGCGTTTCACTTTGTTTGATAGTTAAATATTAATCTATAGCCATAAAAAAGACTTTTGATTAATTTATGAATTCGTTGAAAGTAAAATATACCCACTTAGTAATTACGATAACATTAAGTGCGTGCTACAAAAATGAACGCCTAATGAGGTTTTACTAATTCATAATTTGTCTCATTAAAAGTTTTAACATTTTTAGTGGCTAATTCATTTTTCATGTGTCTATAAATTTCTTTGACGTTTATTATTTCTTCGATTACGATATGCACTTACCTACGATCGTCGATTACGAACTGATTTTTTAATTAAATTCATTTTACTATGTCATTAAGAAATGTATTTACCAAGACATTAAATCCATTGTGTAATATGATATGAAAACTTAATCAATCGATTTTATTTTCTGAGTTTTTTTTGTTACCTGAAATAACTCGATATTTTAAAATTAATTTTCAGTAAATTTCTCCATGTCAGGACGGATAAAGAATACAGTTCTGCGTGCAAAATAGAACCATATAAATCTGGTTGTGGTCCTGTGGCTAGCTACTAGTATAGCTGACCCACGGATCAAAGGTCCGAGGTACTGACTGCTGTTTCTGACCCGATGGCTAGTCAGAATAAAATCCTGAACACGGGAAATCAAAAGCAGATGAGTTCACCTCATAGTGCGGGGTCGTCCGCCTACCATGGTTGAGGTTCCGATATCGTTTCCTGGCAATTTTGATAAGACAAAATTTTTCTTCTAAAAGTAGTTAAACACTGCAATACTTCTTTTCTCTGGACTAGATTCTGAAGCGTATTACTAATCACTTTACCTTCATTAAACAGATAATCAAGATACGCTACATTAAGTGTGCTTTCAGGTACATCATCATACTTTATGCACCATTAGGTATAAAGATGATGATGATGCTATATCGAAAATCCAGTTCCATAGAGGGATAACAAAAAAAAAAGTTTTAAGTAACAGTATTCATTGTATTAAAAACATCCCTCTTCAATTCTACAAGGGTAGTCGGAACTTTTAAACTATTTGTTTTCTCTTGTTAGACAGATAATTTTGCATGGAAATAAAAAAACTAAGCAGTCTCTCATTCCCATAACTAACTAAAATAATTTGCATAAAAACTTTAATCCATAAACAAGAAACCATTGTGCAAACTTCATTTAAGATTATATAAATGATTACTTGTTGTAATTCAATTTCATCATCATCATTCCCTTTCCACACCTAATAGTGCATAGGGCACTACATTGGTACACCAATCGTAGCGTATCTTGATCATTTTTGTTACATGAAGGTAATATGACCAGCCTTACGCCTCAGGTACCAGTCCAGGGACTATGCAATATTCTAGTGTCAAACACCCTTTTAAACAAATATTTCACATCAACCGTGTCGGGAATCGAACCCGACACCTCTTGCATGGCAAGCAAACGCGCTGACCACCACCACCACGGGGTCATTTAATTTAGACCTGTCATAACTTGGTCAGGCATTACTTAAAACTAGTTTTCTCTGTATGGAACTGAGCTATCGATTATATAACTAATTAATATTTTTAAAACAAATAAAAAGTACAATTAGGTGCGAAGGTTTTCACAGTCTCCGTTTTTAATATGTTTCTTTTTTGGGTGATACCGTGTGTGTTGGATTTGTTCCGACATTTCGGCTACAATTGCAGGAGCCATCTTTAGGGTAAACGAGTGTTGTGTAGAAAAAAGTATGTGTTTAAGTACTAGTAATTTGTTCCGTGTCGCAGGCCCATTTCTATTCATTCTTGAACCAATGGAAATGTCTCTACTGCCGACTGCGACACGGTCCAATTACTAGTACTTAAACACATATTTTTTTCGACAAAACTCTCAGTTTTTCCTGAAGATGGCTCCTGCAATGGTCGCCGAAACGTTGGAACAAATCCAACATACACGGTATCACGCAAAAAAGAAACGTATTGTTAGCATAGTATTATTCTTCTCTGCGGCTTTCTGTAACAAAGATTTATAAACATAATAATGGCAGTAATCATCAGAGCTCTTTGTGCAGGAAAACCCTTCTCTGAAGAGGATTCAGATGCATTTTTAATGAGGTTTAAATAAGCTCAAGACATTACTGAGACCTGAGTAGATCTATTGTGACGGGTCCCCGTAAGTTAGTTCTCGTCTTTTAAGCTTAGGTCTTTAAAGCGTCTGACTTTTTTAAATGGGAGATTCATTATTTTTTAATATACAAGGTTTATATTTCAAAAAGCGGAATATTCCGCTATTATATTACATTATTTCAGCTAAACTGTTGGAATCAGGAAAGATATTCTAATGTTGGCCAATCAGGTACTTCTCAGCATTTGCTCATGTGGAGAGGAAACCACTTAAACTCTTCAGGAGAAGCCGGCCTGATGACAGTTGTCGACCGGCCTTCCGTTCCACTAGAAGAGTGTTTGGCATTTTGTTCCCTACTTTGGACTGCTGACTGGAGGGCGAGTATTCTCATATTGCCAAATCAGCATACTTGTATATTGTAGTTGGATATTTTATATAGCCCCGTTTTTTGTGAAAATTACCGTTTGGGCGCGGGGTACAGTAAATACCCCAACCCGTCTTGCAGCTACAGAGCGCGTGAACGTTTTGGATTCTAGTTCCTCGTTTCCGAATATGATCGATTTAGGATTTAGATTACAGCACCAGCTAAAGAGCAATGATTTGGGGTTATCCAGAGCTATTTTTAAATATAAATAGTAACTTTAATTCATCATCATCATTCCCTTTCTGCACCTAATGGTGTATAGGGCACTGCTTTGGTACACCAATTGCAGCAATCTTGATCATTTTTGTAACATAAAGGTAAGATGATCAGTCTTACGGTTCAGGTGCCTGTTCAGGGACTATGAAATATTCTAGCGTAAAAACACCTTTTTAACTAAAAATTCAACTCAACCACGTCAGGAATCAAACCCAAGACCTCTTGTATTGTAGACAAACGCACTGACCAATGCACCACGAGGCCGACTGTTTTACATGACTTTTTAAAAAACTTTAAACGTTTTGAAATTGTTTAGTTTTTAAACAGTATGGACGCCTTACCAGACTTTTCTTGACTTTTCTTCATGTAACGTATCCCCGTATTTTTTCCCTGGATTATGGCGCTGGAGCAAATTTTTTTTTGCACATTATATATTTTTACCATTGGCGTCTCGCTTTAGTATGGTTTTTTTGATGAATTATTATTTTTTTATAGGAGCTAGGATCATACAAAACTTCTTTAAAGCTCACAGTTTCATCTGCCGTCTTCGGACGTAAAACAAATATTATAACTATTTTTGTAAAACAAATATAACAACTACTTTTGAAAACCAAGGCACCGACACAGAAAATTTAATTCTAATAATATTTCTTAAAAAAAAACAACATTTTAGTTTTGGGGTGTGGAAAACAGTCCAGCGAAACGTCGATTTTGTCGATTTAACTTATGTGTAATCAGTTCCACGTACAATTCTCTTCTTCGAACAGTATCGGAAATGCATTTGCGAGAAAGTGACTGAAAAACAATGTTTCAATACATATTTATGAAAATTTTCAGCCACGCCTATTCTTTTAATTCCGCTAATTAGATATGAATATTGGAAATAAATGAGCAAGCTTGTAACTATTATAAATTAGTTTTTTGAAAATAATGCTTTATTATTTTTATTGACTTTGAAAAATGAACTATAAAATATTTGTCATGTGTTTTTGTCAAAAACCTAATAGTGTTTTTGACAGCTACCTGTTTTTTCATTTGACGTAGGTAAACAAGCATGTCATACATATTTGATCAAATTAATCATTCAGTTTGTTATATTCTTTACTCTGGTTCTAAACAATAATGGAATTGATAGTATTACTGAATCGTAAGTTTTGTGCATAGAAGAAAGAAAACAAAAAATTTCTGATGTTGAATTAATACAAAATATATTATTCTCAAATGACAGTTACCTTTCAATGACAAGTAAAGAGCAAAAATATTTTTCGAATACCATTTATACATACATGGAACATAATATTTTTTAATAAAAGGCGATATTTTGGTTTGATAATTATTATATTTGATTATGCTTGGTTGCAAATCACTAAATATTATTATTTACATTATTAATATAATCTGGTAGGTGCCTTAAGCTTAATTGTGTTTAAGAATACTTTTGTGTTTACAACGATTACCTAAATTTTAATTTTATATCAGAAAATGTATGATGTACACATGATTAAAAAAAAAAGTATGTATAATTAATGTTACTAGTGGCATTCTGGGTTGTTATATTTCTACCTGTATTTATTGAGTACTTCATTATCTGAAATAAATGAACTTTTTTATTAAAAAATAAATAGATTTATGTAAAAACTTAAGAAGACTCAATCCATTATCATTAAAACAATTATAAACTTGGTGTATAGTTTAAACGTAATTGTTTAAAATACTTCAATTTCAATAACAAAATTAGTATATTCTCGTTCATTTTCGTAGGTAACATTTAAATGTCTTTTCCATCGAGTTATAATAGTCCAGAAACCGCGTACGCACATCAGAATGAAGCCGAAAAACTACTCACACTGAGAAGTTTTATGTTTTAGCTTTTAGTTACTCTGTAAATGTAGCTTAGTACGCAAATGCCGATTTAAATTCAACTAAGCCGTATTGTGTCGTTTTTAAGTGTCAATAAACTGCTAGAATTAAAAATGAATAGCGTGGGATCACATTTCATGTGTAAGTAGCGGTTTCAAAAATAATGTAATTTAAGAATTCAATTATTTTCCCGATAAAACAAGGCGGACATTTTGTTAATATTGCCAGGCTAGTCGAATTTTTTACCCTGCTTTCTATGATAAATCATAGTTTAATATTAAACTTTATTAATTTTGCTTTGTTACCAAATGATTATTTAATATTTTTTTGACGTTTGCCTAGTAAAAGAACCTGTTTTTTTAGTCCAGTCAGAAAAATATGTTAAGTAGTAAAACATAACAACAAAACACAAAGTGTTTTTTTTGTTTTGATATTATATTGTTCACGGGTTGGCAACATTACGCTGCCACCCCGCTTTGGGAGGGAGGAAGCATTTGACAATTTTGGGTCCAGTACGATGTATGCAAACTTGATTCTAAGCGCTTTCTGGTATATTATAATTCTAAGGTCTTTCCATTGTTATTACGGCCCCAGAATGCAACGAGTGATAAATGATTTAATTATAATTAATATTCTTACATTAATTGATGTAGATAGAACCGTTTTTGTGATGTTATTTGAAAAATCTACCCTTTGATGCGTCGCTGTGTATCAAAGGCGTATCTTAACACTTTTTCAGTTATAGAGCACACCTTTAATTAATCATTAATCCCCATTTATGGTGTAAAATTTTTCAATGTGTAATATTATGATTAAATGTTTTAGTAAAATTGTGAAATAAATTACTTTATTAAACAACGAAAAAATCAGTATGTTTATCTTGCATCATCTTAATCCCCCCGATTATAATTAACTAATTCATTTTTATGCAATTACAAAGTACATTTTATTATTTCATTAAGTTAGATAGATTATTTTAGTGATGCATTAGAAAACGTACCTAGTTACTGGGTTTTTATAATTCTTGGTAACAAACGTAACAACTTTTAACTCATTTATTATAACTTAGCAAAATATCGGTTTAATTTAAAAATTAGTTTTATTTATTCTAAATTAGTTTTCTATAAAATGGTAAATAATTTAAATTAATGTAATGATATCAACATGAATCCATTATTTACAGTAAAACATTTTTTTAATCACAGAAGGTGGATTGGTTGTTTTTATTGTACATTTTGTATGAGTAAATATTTAAAAAAATATTATTTGACTTTAAAAAATATACGGAAAGGAATTAATACCACTTAGGTTTTTTTGCAAAAAAAATTTAAATATCAATCAAACACATTTATCGTCGTTTTACAATTGAAGTAATTAATCATCAGCATAATTAATAATTTCAAGATGGAAAATTGGCTCGCGTTTGCTAATTAAAAGTTTTCTTAGTAAAAAATCTGCATAGAGAATCTTAATTGAGTTTCCTCAATAATCATCGTTGCGTCATGAAAATGTTTGAAAAATATTTTCTTAAGAAAAATTTTTGCTTTTGAAAAGTTTGCACTGAAAAGCGATGATTTACAAAGCGCACTTACGTATTAAATTTATGATTATATAAATTAATAATAGTTCTCGTCAGTTCGTTGCAGGTACGTGCATAATATGAAATAAAACTCTCTTTAAACCCTATTAAACTTCTTACACAATACAGCCGATAATGAGCTCTAGCCAATTATCGTAAACTCACTATAACTTTCAATTCTTCATACATTATCTACAAATTACCTTGGCTTAATGACTATTCACGATTAACTAATACCCATAAAGTCTCGCGAACACGGGTATTATTTGGGACTCTGAGAATCAATCGCCTTTGACCTTTTTTGGTATCGTGTAATGGTCCAAAATGTATCTGAACCCACTTTTCAAAAGCCACGCGACCAATGAAAGCAAAAACAAAAAGGCAAATACTAAAATTGTAATTGTGTCTAAAGAATAATATCGGATGAAACTCATGTCTTTTGAAGGAGATAAAAGATGGCTCGCTCCTTTGTGTCTTATTACGTACTCCGTCCAATAGATAGCTCTTTCCAATGGAGTTTCCTTCTGGTCCTTTAGGAGGAACTGTCTTCTTTTTACTTCTTCTTTGTACTTCGGGTCGTGGATGACTTTGTTGATGGCTTTGAAGAGGTTGTCTGACGTGAGTCCTTCCAAGTCCAGCTTTAGGGCGTACCCATCTAGTTCCGCTTTGGCGGCGTTAGATTCGTGGTCGCAGAAGACAGGCATGGTGACGACTGGAACTCCGTGATATACTGTTTCGAACATGCTGAGTAAACCACCGTGGGTGACAAACGCTCGTATCTTTCTGTGCCCTGAAAACAAAAAAATTGAACGTAAATGATCGATCAAATCAAAATCAACACATCTTTTTATATATATATATATATAATTCCTCTGTACGTGTGATGTCACCGAACTCCTCCTAAGCGGCTTAATGGATTTACGTGCGATTTTCAGAGAAACGTAGATCTTTTTGCTGCGCGTGTTCGTAAATATTGAAATCTTCAATCGAATATGTAAAACAGAAGTTAGGAGCATAAATGTTTTATTCGACGATCTACCAATGTTACATTCGAAGTAAATGCATATTGTACAAAAAAATGGAAGAATGTTGGTTTTGTGTGCATATTTTTTTTGTTTTTGAATGTTTACAAATAGCGATTTGTTTTTGTCGATCTCAATCAGATTATTTTCTTAAATTCCTTATAATTTTTACCCATTTATTTCTTTTTTCTGGATTTTTGGTAATACTAAAATAATATTAACTGACATTCAATACATTTTTAAAAATCGTATTCTTACATAAGAGCAGCCCTGTTGGTGAGAAGAGCGGAGTTTGATATTGGCAAAAAGAATTCCATATTTAAAAAATTTTTTTTTTATGTTTTGAAATTCAACCGTAAACAAGTACCTAGGTACCTACTTGAATTCAATATTTGAATATTAATAATTCACCACACGTACGGAAAAATTATGTATACGGCTGGTGAAAGTTTATTTTTTTTTATTTTGCTTTTGAACCAGCTCATAGTAGGCAAGCCAACGTTTGGGCAGGACAACGTCTGTCACGTCCGCTTGTACTTTATATACTACCAAGAAATTAAAACGTGATTTCTTCTAAAATGGCGGCCTTCGTGGTGTACCTAATAGCTAAGACGCTTGATTCACGCAGGGGAGGTACCGATTTCGATTCCCGGTGAGAACACCGACATTAAAATGCGATTTTTCTCAAGGCCAGGTATTCTGTGCAATTTACCACTGTAATTGTACAAAATGGTCTGTTGTGGTGTAAAAAATAATTACAGTTTACCGTTAGGAAGCCAGTTAAACAACAGTACAGATGATAATATTGTGTACACATAAATGTTACGTAAATACAGGAGAAAAAATCTATTTACAACTATAATTTTTTATTTATTTACCATACAAAAAAAATCATTTTTATTGGTGTGTGTCGATTTCATCTTCAGGTAAGAACCCTTATTGAGCGAAAATGAATAACATAAAGCAAAATTAAAATATGATATTTGTTTCTGACAATATATTAACTTTTGAAACTACAATAACAAATAATAAATACATGTGTACATTGACTAATTAATATATAGACATGCCGTATAGAGTAAAATATTTTTAAAAATAGTGACACGAAAACGTACCCATAATTACTAAGTTTGTTTATTTACACCAGGGCTGCATTCAACTTATTATAACAACAAGGACTTATTTTTGGCACATAAAAAAGTTTATATATGAACTCTTGTGTGGCTGTGATGTCACACTAGTCGACATAGGATACAAGACTTGATATATCTCTCTTATTTTCAAAAATAATGAAGTTGTATTTTTGTAATTTTCAAATCGACATTTTCACACCGGATTTGGTAAGTAAAATTTGTGTAACTATGCTGAATATCAAAACAAAAACTATATTTCTTTGCTACGCGAAGAGTAAATGCCCGCTAATTCAACAGCACATCTGTATAAGAGAGAACGTGAAGATAGAACTCATAACAAGAAAGAAAGAGACGCTGTTCTGTGGCGGGTGTTGGGTAAAACAGATTCAGTCTTGAGTCGGTTGATGACAGTGATGAGGGACGCACGCGCGTAATATGAGAGGCGTATTTATGATTTTTAATTTATTTTGCTACAACAGGGATAAATTATATGTTAATTTGCATAAATTATAAAAAAGAATTTAACAAACAGTATGGCTCGATGTTTTTTTTTCTTTCAAATGTCTGAACTTTAGAATATTCTGTCTTTTGCTTGTGGTAACACGATGTTGCATCAACGCGCGCAAAAAAAATATTTACTTCAGTATTTTAAGAGTTAACGTTAACAATCAACTTTCGTTTTTCCCAATCAGATTATTTCCTTAAATTTTTATAATTTCGGCCCATATATTTTTTCACTGGATTAAAATTGTATGGAAAAATAGTATAAAATTGCAATTAAGTTATATAAACTGGATTAAAATTGAATATATTTTTTATTAGAATATTATATTCACTATTTGATGAGGTTTTTTGATCATATACAAATATATCCCAAGGGAGGACCTTTAGGGAAACTTAAGATGGAAAAATATAGGAAAAGTAAGTGGTTTCATTTGTTTTTTCTTTCGAAAACAGTTCGTTTATGAAATACTTTTTATGAGGCCACAGTACTTTGTTTTGCCCATTGATTAAAGCAGCAGCCTGTATATACAGGGAAAACTTATGTCTAGCAAAGTACCTTCGCCTACGTCTATACAAGTATATGTCACTATAAAAAAACTTTTGATGTAAACTTAGGATGTAAAAAAAATACAAATAGTAGGTAATTAAATGTATAAATTTGATTGTCTGAGTCCAGGCGGATAAAAAATACAGTTCTGTACGTGAAATAGAACCAGAATTCTAGACCAATCAGTTCAGTGCCGAAAATCGGCGCACAAACGTTGATTTTCAAGAATTAGCCGGTCGTAAGTAAAATTTCAAAAGTGACGTTAAAAATACCAAAAAAATCCTACAGTCGAAAAAATGTCAGTAAAAAAAAATTACCATCCCCACTCAGGACCTTTCACCGTGCGCGTGCACTTAGTTGAAACTTGGTCGTCTCGCAAAGTGCAGGTCGTTATTGTTCTCAGCGCTCCGTGTAAACGTTTAAACAAAGATACATTTTGTGATGTTCACCTAACTTTTTAAAATTATTGTAATGAATTCAAATAATTCAGATAATATGTCTTGATACTTTTACACGATTTTTATTTTTATTTTATATAATTTGTAGAACTTCATAAAATGGTTGTTTTGTAATGAATTTTTAATTTTAATTTTCATGTTTATAATACATTCATCGCATAATGTTTGTTATTGTGCTGTATACTTCATAAATTAGGCTGAATAATAACATAAAATTTGAGTGCAGATAGCTGCGGATGGCCAAGTAATAGGTTTTTTTAAGGATGACATTAAAAAAAACAACATTTGTTTAAAATTTAATAAACTGCGATGTTTTTATTATTTTAGGTACCTCGTACCTCGAGTAAAAAAACAGTGAGCCGTCAATATCTTTACGTCGAAATACAACAGCAAAATTTGCCTAATTTTGATGGAAAAAGTAAACACATATATGAAAAATCACATATTGTCAAGTAACGGTGATACATCAGATAATTTACGCACTTAAAAACAAAGATTTGCGTACTTTAAAACACCAATAAAAGAAAAATGGTCTGAACCCCATAGAAAAGAAACATTATTTCTCAAAACCAATGAAGCTGGTTACAAGGAATAATTAAAAATGCCTTATTACCAATAGGACAGTTGTCGGCAGAGGCAGAAAAAGCCCGTAATAAGCGCTTTCGGCTATGTGAAAACTACACAAAAATGTTCTCGAGGGAGGAATGTAACCTTGAAATATACGGTCGACTACTGTTGAGTTTAGACTGATTATTATTAAGAAGCATGAAACAAATAAAAAAAAATTAAACCAAGATCATTTTGCCCTGAAACAATCAATATGTTTCTACCAGCTGACCCAAATATCGAATTTAATATTTCAGACACGGATCAAAAATTATCTATTAATGAATAATCGAATCTAAAATACGTATTTGCATTACAATTATTAGTTTGTGCCAAAAATGTTTTTTTGTTTGTGAAATTTGTCATTAAAAATCAATTCTGTGTTTTTTAAGTTCACGTGTTTTTTTTTCTTTTTTGTGGAAAAATATTCTAATTTTACAAAGGGCAATACTTTACACAAAATTCAGTCAAAATCAAAACAAAGTCAAAATGCACTGTAAAATAATTTCGACCGCCTAAATCATGTAAATTAACGTATGTGCGGCGTTTATTAATATATTCTGCGAATTTGTCAATCTGTACAACGCATTTGATAGAGTTGACAGAGAGAAATTGTGGAAGGTTTTATATGAGTATGGAGTGAATGGTAACCTGACAAGGGCTATTGCGTCCTATACAAGGACAGCACAGCATGTGTGAAGGCGAATGGGTCATTCACATCGTGGTTTAACATTACTTAAGGAGTCAGACAGGGATGTGTAATGTCACCATGGTTGTTAAACATATACGATATATCGATCACTGTATGAGGGAACTTAAAAATTTAAGCATGGGAGCAAAAATGAGTGGTATAACTGTTAACTGTCTTCTGTATGCTGATGATGTCGTGCTTCTTACTAGCAGCAAAGAAGACCTGCAATTATTGGTACCAAAAGTCTACGATATGCATCGATATACATACGCAAGAAAAGCGATTTGCTTGTGAATGTTGATAAATCGGAAGTGATGGTTTTTGAAAGGGATGAAAATATAATTTAATGTGAGGTCAGTGAGAACGGAGATATTCTGAATCGGGTAAAAAAAAATGTGTATCTGGGAAGTATGTTTACTAGGGATGGAAAGACTGAGAGGGATATTGAAAGGAGGGTGAGTACCGGTAATAGGGTGAACGGTGCACTGAAATCTACTTTGGCAAACAAATGTTTGTCGCAGGAGGCAAAACTAGCAGTTCACAATGGAATTCTAGTGCCAACTCTAATGTATGGGAGCAAAGTATGGAATTGGAAAAATAATTATGAAAGTAGGTTAAATGCTGTTGAAATGCGATTCCTCAGGTGAATGTGTGATAGGTGCACAAATGTCGAGATCAGTGAACTGTGTAAGGCTGAGACATGCATTATCGACAGAATCAAGAAAGGGGTGCTGCGTTGGTTTGGACATGTAGAGCGAATGGACTTTTTTGAGTAGTGAACTGTAGTTTTAATACCAACTGCAGTGGTGTAAGTGATCAGTAATAGAGGTGCAAAGCGCGGCAGATACAGTGGGCCTAATTGTTATAGCAAAAATATGGTCGATAAGTTTCTGCCTCATGTGTCACTCTTGTTGGTACATTAATTAATGATATAAATCCATATGTCAACTTTCATACTTTATGTTCCTTCACAGGAATCGAACCTGGTATAAAATATTGTTTTTTTTTTTAAAACAAACAAAACATCACGCCGTTTCCTCGTAGGGTAAAGCAGAGAGGATAGAACGCCATATCAAATACACATGAGCAACCAAAAATATTAACGAAATAAATACATAAACATGAAAAAACAAAAAAAGGGAAAAACATTTTTAAATGTAAATAAAAGTTTAAGAATTATATTGCGAGAGAAAAAAAGAAATCAGACTCGTTTTATAACCATCAAGCCTAGAACCAAATATATCAGCCTTGTCCTCATACTGATCGCCATATCTGTGGAGCCTAGGGATAGGCGAGTGCATGAGATAGTTGGTCCTAAAACTTGCAGAACAAAAAGGAGATCTGTGGCGGGTATGTCGACCAGACACGGAAACACACCAACTCCAGCAAATCTCGACAGTCAATGAATGAAATGATCACTTTATAAAGTATAATTAGGTCAGTTAGGATTCGTCTATCGGAAAGTTTTAAAAGATTTGCTGAAGATAACAATTGATTATAATTAAGTAAAGCAGCTGGAATATGTAGTTTAAAATTAATATATTTTAGAAATTTCTTCTGGACGCGCTCGAGTGAATCAGAATGTACACGATAATGGGGCGACCAGCGACCAGACTGGAGAAATATATTCTAAACGACTTCTAACCAGGGAGCAATAAAGTGACTTAATTGGTACGATACTTTCAAATTTATTAGTAACCCTACAAATAAATCCCAACATACTCATATTTGATGGACTTGATCGTTCCATATCTTTCTCGACTTTCCTCGTTTTTTTTTTTAAAAGGAAGTATTTGTGATCTTATTATTTACCCAAATATTTCAATTTTGGGGCCATTTTCAACCAGTTGTAAATAACTCACTATTAGAAAATGGAAATCAAGTTGACGTAGAGTAGGGTTCGAACCTCGTACTTCTGATCCGTGTGTCCGCAACACTAGCCACGGGAACATAACCCGATTTTAAAAGGCGATTTAACACTGCAATACTACCCTGGAGTGTAAGACTGAACACCTTAACATTCATTATATATAACATTCGTGATCGTATAATTCACCACTGTAATTAGGCACGCTGGCCTGTTCTGGTGCAAAAATAAATACAAAATTAGGGTGAGTTGATATTTTTTTTTCTGAATTTTGAAATGAGAGGAGCCTAAAAAGTTGCCTTTTAAATTACTCGGAATGCAAACACTATCAAAAAAAATATTCAATACTACTTTGGGCCCTCAACCAGAGCTTAAAGTTTTCAAAAAAGTCGATTTTTTACGCTAAACTGGTTGTCATTTCGTATTTAAGTGAGAAAATTAGCCCAATGAAATTTTATAATGTGCACTAAACCTTATTCAATAAGAATTTAAGAGTTTATATTTAAATGGGGAGTATTGTTTTGGTGGGCGCTCAACGGAATCAGTTTCGCGGAGTGTAAACTTTATCCATTTCGGTGGTTTTAAAACGTGTTCGAATTTGTAATGTGATTAAGTTATATCTTTACTAAAAATATTTTTTTTATCAATATAGATAATTAACAAAATTTTTTCGTTCAATGTGATCTAAAATGCAACTTTTTAGACCTCCTTCACTTTGGTGTCAAAAAAAAAAACAACTTCATACATCATCGGCTCACTCCAACGCACAAGTTGCAAATAGTCTATTTGCTACTAGTTTAGTTGGTCTTCCCAAAAACAGTGATTATGCACAGTGACGGGTTTGTATTTAACCCCCTTATATAGGTGTTTAAACATTGGAAGAATAGTTTATGTTTCTCAGTGTGAAAAGTGGCTATTTAAGTCAGCCTGTGTGATGTGTAAACGCGTTTATTTCCATAATTTTTGTTTCGTGAAAAGGTTCTCCATGTATTTTATGGCAAAATGTCTAAATATTTTGAAAATTTAGTTATTTTTACGCCTTAACAAATGATCTGTCTTCAGCATATCAATTTGAACGATCTGATATGTTTTAAAATAAACATGTTTTAATTATGACACATAATTTATTTATTTTTGTCATCGTGAACTACGATTTTTTTTGAAGGGCATTCTCTTTTCCAGATCTTTTCACTGACTGTATCTATGCTAAGTGTTTACAATTGCGCTCAACAATAGAAGCCGGTGGTTATTAGCATTGAATGGTGCAGTATGAAAGCATTCCGACGACTTATAGTAATAATTATTTGTGAAGTGTTTGTGCAATCAATATTGTGGCTCTCAAAATGGATAAACACTAATGGATTCATTCAGACGACTGTTCACAGGCGTTATGGGGTACTTAGTATTTGTACTCTGTACCTAGTACCTACGTACTACCTCCACGAGCAAAGGGGCCGAATCAGACTTTAGAGATATTGTGTGTATACAAACATTATGTGTACGCCGATGACACGGCACTTGTAATGTCTCACAGGCATTCATCTATTGTGGAAAGTCAATTACAAGAAGACTACAATTCCTTACTTAAATGATCGCATGATATAGGTCTTGTAATAAATGCAAAAATACTAAAATTATGCAGTCAAATCCCCTCGTGTACCAGAACTAAATCAAATTAATAAAGTATCTCATAATTCCAACTGTCTTCATAATGGTATTGTCATATTATGTAACTGTGTAAAAAATTGTGTAGTTAATGAATGAATATATGTATTTAAGCAAAACTATTGAAATATTTTTTTAATATGATAAACACATTACTAAATTATGTAAAATATTAAGGACAGTTATAGGCAGCATGTTTAGGATAAAATATTTTTTTCCAATGTAAACATTAAGACTTTTTTATCAATCATTAGCGGAATAAATGATTAGGTATGGTATGGCCTTTCTTGTAAAAATTCAATCTTTCCAAATCTCGGCTCTTATCAGCTAGAATTGATAAGGGAGAGGTACCCTTTTAAAAAGCAAGGGTGCCTGTCAGTAAATTCTATTCTAAGGCTTAAATTTGTTATTAGATATCGATTTGATAGTAACTACCAGAAAAGGTATAAACATATACATAATACAAGTCTAGCACAACGTGACGGCTTGTCAGTACCGAGGTTTGTAAACGAGTATAGCCAAAAAACACTTTATTATACAATTACTAAACTTTTCAATTAGATTCCTAAGCAGATCTTAAAAGAAAATGGTGACCAAACTTTAAAAAAAAAACCATTAAATGGCTAATATGTAACAAGGCTTTATATTGATTATTATTTCATGTTAACAGTCATGTATATATTTTTTTTTAAATACATTTTGTGTAAAAAATTCATATGCTTTTAATTCTTGAAAGGGGTGTATTACTTTTTAAATTTATATATTTTGTTAAAATTTTTTTACTTGTATTTTTTACTGGCAAATAAATGTTTGTGGCAAGTAGCAAAATTAGCAGTTTACAATAGAGTCCTGGTCCCGACCCTGATGTATAAGCGAAGTATGGACTTGGAAAAACAGGGATGGAAGTAAGCTGAATGCTGTCGAAATGCCATCTCTCAGGCGAATGTGTGGTAAAAATATGTAGGATATATGCACAAATGTTGAGATCCGTACATTATGTAAGGCTGAGATAAGCAGTATCGATAAAATAAAAAAAGGAGCTCTGCGCTGGTTTGGACTTGAAGAGTGAATGGACAGCGAAAGAACGGCTAAGAATATATAGAATGCGAATAGTGATGGATGCAGAAATAGAAGAAGACCGAGAAAGACATGGCATGACCAAATCCAACAAACACTTGAAGATGGACATGTCAAAAGTCGGAATAATCGGTGCGCGTGCATGAAAAATCTACTGTATTACACGATTACTAAAAATGTTATTTTATACTTTTTGCTTCTGAATAAAGGAAAAAACATTTTAAAAAAAACAATAAGAGACGGGTTGTGGTCCTGTGGTATACTAGTTTTACTCACGGATTAGGGTCCAAGGGTTCAAACCCCGCTCTCATCTAGTTCCTAGTTTTCGAGCAAGGTTATTGACGACCAAAAAAATGTTTGAAAAATTTTAATATTTGGGTATTATAAAACGCGTATTTTCTTAAATTATTAATTTCATAAAAATATTTTTTTTTTTATCTGCATTCAATGATGCATAAGGCATTACATTTGAGTTCCACATTAGGATTATTTTTGTTACATGTAAAGTAAGACGACCAGCCTTACGTTTCAGGTTTCAATTTAGGGACATCCAGAACGGGGTGGTCTAAACTCCATTCGATTGCTTTTTTCATGCTCGAAAAGATTTTTGCTCGAAAATAGACATCAACTTAAAAATGCTTGTCGAGGGTGCTGGTTGTATTTCACCAAATAACTATATTCGTCATACGCTTTCATTCAGACAGTTGCTGATTAATTTGACACAGTTAACTGACTTAAAAAAGGGGAAAAAACTACAATGTTTTTACCGGATAACCGTCAAAGCAAAAAAGCTCTTACAACCTTATTTTGAAAAAAACATTTATGTTTTCTTTGTTAAAGGATGGTATTGTTTGAACATCACGATTGTAAAACTCAAATCTTAGCAAATACGGGTTGTGACTTGTGACAATGGCTTAACATTGTAAGAGCTGTCAAACTCATACACATTATAGAGGGGAATTTTATCCGAATGAATGATAGAACATTTATTTACTAAAAAGTTCTTGCAAAATAAACGGAATAATATGATATATTGAGTTTTTCTGCTGACATTTCTTGGTGGAACTGCATTTTAATTTTAATAATAAAAATATTTTATTATTAAAATTATTCCACTTTTATTTATAATTTTATTTTTATATTTTATATTTATATTTTATATTTTTATTTTTTATTTATGTTTTATTTAATTGAAATATAAATTTATAAAAAAAATATATAAATAAAAGTGGAATGAAACAATAAAGTATTTTTATTATTATTATGAATAATATGAATTCTGGTTTTAGGTTCACGAAGCAACAGAAATAAATTTAAACACCTAACATTAAACAATTTTTTTTTTCATTTTGTAACAAACTAGATTTTAAAAAGCAAGTAGTACTACTTGTTTTTTTTAATCTAAGAACACGTTTATTACAAAATGAAATAAAATATTTGTTTAATGTTTAAAACGATTTCTGTTGATTCGTGAACCTTAAACAAGAAGTCGTCTCTTAAACCGTTAAAACTAATAAAATCATAAAATCTCCATCTTGGAATCTATAATTTATCTCATTGGCATGGCAACATGATTACATGAGACCAGACACTGCTTGCCAACCTAATACTGCACACCGCATCTGAGGACATAAGTCTCCTTGGCGGTGCACACATACCCGAAAAAATGCTGGTTGCCGATCGGGAAAAACTGCTTGAAGAAGCTCTCTGTTCTCTGCTCTTGCCCAGAAAGAAGGTAATCCAGAAGTACATAATATGTACTTCATTGGATTGAGAAGAGAGGGAAGTGAATTCTTCACTGACTGGGAGTAAATTGATTGGACATGATCAATTCGCCGAAATGATTACAAAACTTTTTAAAAGCCTTGAAATTCTTTTTAGAAGCCACCAGATCTGTATACCCGACAGGACCTATAACAGGGCCACGGATAGTAGCGAGAAGCTCCATTCAGTAATCATAGAGAAGGGGAAAGGGACAAGACCACAGGATGTGTTCAGAAGATTGATTAGGATATCCTCCGCAGCACGAAGTGGAATCAACAATATTGAAAACAAATAATTTGTCATTTAATTTACCATGACCTGATAAAAACTGCATAGTCCAGTTATCGGGGATAACCCAAGAAGATTTAAAGCGCTGAAAGATTGAAGAAAAAAAAAGAAAGGCAACCTTCCTGAAGGGGAAGATTCCATCGCAATTGCCAAGCATCAAGAAGAGAATTTAAAGACATTTTTAAAATATCCGATTGAGACATTCCTTCAGTTGGAAGTAAACGTACGCTACCAATAACAGATGAGCGCTTTATTTTTAAGTGGAAATTTGCAAATCGTCACTAGACTTCCAGATCTAAACTCCTCCGCAACACAAGAAAAATAAAGAAACATGTATGTTCAAATACATGTAAAAAATGACAGATGAGTCGAAATTTTCCTCTCTAAGAATGTTTGTGTCTTCATATCTGTTTATCTTAATAATATTTAAACTTATAATTAGAAATCAAACACTGATTTGAGTCTACTGAATACTTTATTTTATTTTTACAAATATAAACATATAAAAATAAAACTTCGTGACAATTGTTTCGCCTTATTAGGGCATTTTCAAACGAATGTCAACAAACATTCGTTTGAAAATGCCCTAATAAGGCGAAACAATTGTCACGGAGTTTTATTTTTATATGTTTATATTTGTAAAAATAAAATAAAGTATTCAGTAGACTCAAATCAGTGTTTGATTTCTAATTATAAGTTTAAATATGGAGTTCTACAAAATAAACACCAAATCAATCAATATATTAATAATATTCCTCTTAACGTTCACTAAAAAGCATGTTCACTAATAAGAGTTGATATTTTAAAATGTTGACCATACACACCAGCTGCAATTCTCGCTTGATGAAGTATTATTACCTAGAAGATCCTGCTGCGGAAGCCACCGGCTCAGCTTGACGTTGTGAGGAAGATCAGCCATGACCCTGGCATCGTCTTCCCACTTCCACAGCACCTGATGCGGAAGCCTGCTGAACGTCCTCACGAGTAACTTCCTCAGCTCTTCCGGCATGTTGGATGCCTTCACAGAAGAACCCATCGAGACGAAGATGAAACCGTTGTCTCCGCCTTGATTGATGAAATCTTCCAGCTCCTGAAAATGATTTAAGCCTTTATCATATTTCTTATTCTTAGAGGTGGGGGTCAGTACTATGCAAACTCATGACGTCACAGCAAATTATGAAGATCTATTGTGACGAGTCCCCGTGAATTCGCCCTCCAAGCCCAAGTCTATAAAGGTCTAGGAAGGCGAGAGTTCTCATTTTGCTAAATTTTGCTACAATTAGGCTATTAGGTTGGGGGTGAGCTTCTTATATCCCCAGGTTTAACTAGTGGTCCCCCGAGGATGAGGCTCCTTTTATGATGTAAATCGTCACATTCATGTAGACTGTGTATAGGTGTTTCTTTATCTGCACTGCAGAACCTACATCTAGAAGTTTGGGAAAGGTTTATTCTAGCGAGGTGTTTGTTCGATCTGCAGTGCCCTGGACGGGCTCTAATGATAACACTCATTTGATTTCGGCATAGTTTTATTAGGTCAAAGGCAAATCTTTGTGAGTACCTTTTTCTCAGTTCCTTCGCATGGTACTGACCGGGTATTTTTTTCCAAGGCATTACGCTCTGCTTCCTGGCCTATAACCTAAGCTCATTACGAGAAGCACATTAAGGCAATTCACAGTAGGGCTCATTAGATATAGATAAACATTTATTTTTAAATATTGTACTACTACCAAACAAAATCACAGAAAAAAATATTTAAGTTCTTTCTTTTTTCAATAAACTTTTGTTCAGACGAAACTTTGAAAATTATTTTAATATCAAGAAAATCTGACATTTTCAGTGATCTTTAAACTAACCACCGTCAATTCGGGTAAAATTTTTTTTTAAATGCCTTGTATAACAGCTTACCAAATTTTTTGTTGTAAATGCTATAAAATCATAAAAGTTTTAAATTAACAAAATAAGTCTGGCGATAAACAAATAAAGACTCAAATTTACTGAAGAATTTCGGGCGATAGGTGCCAATCACGAACAGTCCCTTTTTTAAATATATGGAGTTATTAATAAAAATATGAATATGTTAATACAATATTATTTTTTTATAATAACACGTAAAATATTAAACAACATTTGTCCCAGTGAACTATCAACTAAAACTAAATATTATTAAATAATTGTATGTAACCATTTACTGACTTTTATATGTGTACCGGTTTCGAGACGTATCCGTCATTTCGTTAGGACACCAATCAAACTAATATGCAAAACCCACTGTTCACCAAAAATATAAAACCAACATGCTGATTTGAAACCACGTTCCTTTAGAAAGAAACCCTTACATGCACTGTACTGTAACATACAAGAATTAACTCCCATCCATTCTCCAACTTACCGCTGAATATTACCTACCTAATTTTAAGTGCATGTTTGACGTGGTGGTGATTGCATCCCCTTTAACTCTGCATGTAATTTTTCGTGAATACTGTGTATACTTCGGTGAAATCGAAAGTGGAATTGTAATATTGGGATGTTAGTTTAATTGGTGTCTTGACAAAGATACGTACGGGTACGTCTCGAAACCGGTAGACACAGAAAAATCAGTAAGTACACATACAACAATACACATAGAATTTCCCCTGTGCCCGGCCCATTTTTGTGAAGTTTCATGCTTTGTGAAGGGTTTCTTAAAAGTGTCATGATTATGTAAATACTAAGTCAAATCAATTGAAACTCCTCAGATTTATTTGAAATAATTAAATAAGTAATTTTTGTATGATAGTTTTGCCAACATTGGCCTTTATGGAGAGCCACATTGCGCATTGCAATGTTCGCACATATACAGGGCCTCACTCCTTTTTTTGTGCTTTGTATCCCGGATCCGTGTAAACATGTGATTATAATAACCACGCGTTGTGTCCCGGTCCCGTGTTTTTACGTGGTTTACCAGCAGCAAAAAAGTGCTAATAAAAGTCACTAGATGTCAATAAAATGCACTTTTTTAGACAGCTGGTAAACCACGTGAAAACACGGGACCGGGACACAACGCATGGTTATATAATCACGTGTTTACACGGCTCCGGGATACAAAGTGTTAATGCATTATATTTTAATATCAACTCTAATAGTTTATCAACGTGATGGATTTATCGTCGCTTAATGTTTTACAAGTGTTGGATAAAATGCGGTAACTTTATAACGATTAATTCGTTTTTAGATCACTTAAAATGCTGACTTTTTTGTATTGAGTTCAATTAATATTTGCGTTTTAAGTAATACAATCGTAAAAATGAAAAAAAAAAAATCTCACGAAGGAATTAACAGGATCGTTATTTTTCCTATGTAAATAACAATCAAAATTCAAAAGTAAACAAATAAAGTCGGTTTGGTTTGTTCAAATATAAACTGTGAAATTTTTGTTATCCACCCAAGCCAACAATAATATCATAAATCATAAAGGTATTTATTTACCTTATTCAAAGGCTTTGCCGCCTTACAATGGATGCAAGCAATTTCAGCTACGTTCGGCAAATAAGGTCTGGGATAAGTGACTGTATAGTGTCCATTCTGCAGAATGAAACTAACATTCTTCCCCAGATCGTAAACATGAGGGACCTTCGGGCCAAAATGCTTCTTCAAAACATCTTGGAGGAACACATTGACCATTACGCTGTGCATAACGGTGGCTATTATGTGCCATCCGGCATTGATCACTCTGTCGAATAACCCCATCTCATCAGTGAAGGGTCTCGTGAAGAACGGAGTCACGGCATATGGCGCAGGAGTACCGGAGTTGGAGATGGATCCAGTGTAGAAACCGACGGTGTTGATGTAGATGAAGGGAACCTTGAAGTGGTCCACCAGTCCAAGAGCGCATTCAGGAAATGCGCCATCGAGAATGAACAGATCAAACTTCTTTCTGGACTGGAGAAAATCTCGAGTCTCGTGGTCATCTAAAAAGGCGTCGCAAGCCTGGAAAGATAAAAAAAAAGACAATAAATAAGGTTATTAACGAATCTAAAATTAAATTTGATAAGATTTACATAATTCAATCATATCTAGACATTACCAAAATTAAATATGCTCTACAATATAAAAATATTCAAATGATGCCTACCTCTAAGCTGGTATTCTAAATGCTATCTCGTGTATTTACATACAAATTACACGAGAAAAAAAGTTTTCTCGTGCCGCGAGAGCGGTTAAGAAAAGCACCCCAGAACAGGTATTTACTAAACCTAATGAAGATAGACAGTGTTCAAAATGTTTGCTTTTAATTTCATTTTCCTTAATTGTATTTGACATATTTTTCACTGTTTTTCAAATAGAATATATTGTAATGTTTAAATGTATTTTTGATTTTTATATTTAAAGCACTAATTTAGAAATCAAAAGAGAAAATCATAATATTAAAAAATATATATACAATATTTCCTTTAGTCCACTCCTGTCTAGTTTAAAATATCGTATCCATCTCACTTCACACTTCCCTTCATTAAAATAACAAAATGACAACAACACTTGACTTATTAGCTCATTAATATGTATTAACAATGTAATATTTAGTTATCAGTGTAAAAATAAAATAGGATGGAATTCATTAGTTAAGTATACCTTGATAAAGAAGCTTGTGTAGCTTTGAAACCGGCCGGTAGAAAGAAAAGTGGTTAAAAACAAAGTTGTTTAATATGAGTTTTGTTAACATTGACTTCAAATTTATGTTTGATTGCCGATATGAAATAATAATGTGCTGTTCCTTGATCAGCACGGCACAAACTATGGCTTGCATGCACCAATATCCCGAATGTGTCGCATTGTAAACTCAAGACAAGATCTGCACTTTTTTGGTGTAAGTCTTTCTAGATTTCAACAATTATTCAGATAGACCAGATTATTTTTTTTTTCCTGGCTTTAATTTTTATTTTATATTTTATTTAAATTTTACCTGTATGTATTATAAAAATATGTGTTTGCCATTGTGGAATGCACTGAATAAGTCCGTAAATAAAGAAATACACAAATAGCATTATTTACTATAATAAACGCCGATTTTCGGTATTGAAATAAAAACGGTTTTTTTTCAACAGAGGTGAAGCTGTTAAAAAATTGGTATTTTTAATTTTGAAAATTTCTCTCAAACAGTCAAAAAAGTTAGTATATAATACTGAACACAAATATGATAGAACTACTTCTAGCAATTTGTTCATATTATTATTCCTTTTCGGCGGCTCAACAACTCCGTTTATATTACTTGCTTAATACAGTGAAAAATCTCTTCATCTGTATTTTACCTCATGAGGGTATCTAAGTATCTGTTGGGCAGACACCGCTTCCTCTCCCTTGAGTCTCGCTCCCACCAGATCCCAGTTAGTGTAGTTCCTCACGTAGAAGACCAGACCAGCTGGAGTGATCTCCTCGAGTCCTGGAAGGTGAAAGTCAGCGGGGAAGGGACTCGCGAACGTCACATTATGATTCCTGAAAGAAAAAAATACGTTTGTAAATTTAATTGATTTTAAATTAGTTACATTGATAACATTACAGAGTATCAAATTCATTATCTATTCTCATATATTCAATTAATTAAATGATTTTATAATTCATTATTAAATCATTCAGTCAACTTCATAGTCAACTATTCACAAACTGCTGATACAAGCGGATGTAAAAATCGCTGAGAAACACGGATTTTGTATTCGACTTCAAAATCTCATTAGGAATTAAAATAAACACTGGACAAAATATGATTAATGATAAATCCAAGTGATCACATCCTCAGTTACATAAAGTTACAATATATGCAGTTCATACAGTGATTTCCATCATGTAGTCTGGTTCAGTGTTCAGTGCTCATTGATATCAAGTATTACGTTTACGCAATTACTCTCTCCAGTACACTATTTATTATCAACCCTCAACATCGTAGGAGCTCCCGTTCATCCACATGCATTCAATCCTACAAATATAATAAGCATATTTTAAATATTTAACTACAAACAAAAGATAAAATCCTGCACAGCAAGTAAAATTATAGTCAAAAGTAGCCAGGCCCTGATTACAATGGGACGTTAACAATCTTCAATGTCCTTTTATAAGGAAAAATTAAATTTAATGGACGAAATATAATAATAGTAAATAGGCCCGAGGGTATATAGCCTTATCCCAGATTCGTGGAAATGTGGTGGGATTGCCAGGCTGAGGAAGGTGTTGACTGCATTGTTAATCCATATTGGTCGGAGGGAGTCAGAGAAATTGTTGTCCGATGTAGAAGGACGTAAGCTGGTTTCTTGTTTTACTAGTAATGACTTAGTACTTAGGATATAGAGATTTTGGTATTATTTATGTTTTCTCTGGATATTTATTGTTTACTTTTAAGACTGAAAAAGCACACATAATGATAAAACTGTAATTACTTTTTAATATTATTATAAAATACATAATTTACTGCCTTAGAACGGGGAAGCTATTCCTAGTTAGGCAGTTAAGATGAATCAACAACAAAAATAAAAAAATATAAATGTTTACTTTTACTACTAAATTAATTTGTTGTATAAATAATTACTAAAAAATAATTATTTATACAATAAAATTAAAATAAATAAATAATAAAATAAAAGTTATATATATGTATATTCCATATAACACTTGTCCTCAGAAACCGGGCTCTTTAAAGACCTTGGCTTTTAGGACGAGAACCTTCTCACTTACGAGGACCCGTCACAATAATGATAAAGTTTAGCTCTACGGAAAGTTGGATATAAAAATGTTTTTCTACGAGACATAAAAAAATATTTTTTTAAACCGAACCGCTTTGCATGACGTCATTAGTTCTTCCGAATCAAGCAATGATAATAAAGTTGGGGTCTTAGAGTTATAACCTAATGGATTCGCTCATACAAAGAAAAAACATTATATGATTATTGAACACGAAGCTAGCTACATAATTACAGCAATACAAATAGCCTTAGGTACTTCAGTTAATAATTGCAAACGCTAGCCGAAAAGTACCACATCTGGAACACACATGCAAAAAATCAACTGGTTATGAAACATTTGATGTTTAAAACTGAAAATTCCTGGGCTTTTAGTTTAATAGTCTCTTAACAAATAAAATAAAAACACTGAACTTCCTCATTCTAGGTCGCAGTGACGTCAGGAGCTTATTTAACACTGGCCCTCATGAATGTGCTGTTTAAAAGTGAGTTTGTATCTCTCGGTAATATAAATAATTGCAGAAATGAATAGTTTCTGTATTATTTACAATTAATTTAGAAATGTTCTTTTAGAATGAGATTTGATTTGGTGTCAAGATTTCCACTTAATACCAAAGAATTTTCGACAATAATGGCTGTGCATATTTTCTAATATTTGCTCAAATTTCACTCAGTTCTAAACAAATAAACTATTGTATTCGTAAGTACTAATGTTCCACGGAGATCTAATATACTGTGTATTATATTCTGTCAACTTATTTTCTATTTGCAGTCAAAGAAAATAATGATGACATCCATAATTATGTTATCAATTAGCACTTTGAGCACCGGCCAAATACACATAGAATTGACCCTGTGCCGGCCCAATTTTGTGAAATTTCATGCTTTGTGAAGGGGTTCTTAAAAGTGTTATAATTACAAAAATACTTAGTTAAATTAATTGAAACTTCTGAGATTTATTTAAAATAAATAAGTAACTTTTGTATGACGGTTTTTCCAACATTGGCCTTTATGGAGAGCCACATTGCGCATTGCAATGTTCGCACATATACAGGGCCTCACTCCTTTTTTGTGTTTTGTATCCCAGAGCCGTGTAAATACGTGATTATAATAACCATGAGTTGTGTCCCGGTCCCGTGTTTTCACGTGGTTTACCAGCAGCGAAAAAGTACTAATAAAAGTTGATGGATGTCAATAAAATACACTTTTTTAAACAGCTGGTAATACAACAGAGATAAGGAAAATTTTAGAGAACCTTCTCTATGACCTGTCATTGGATGGTTTATGTGGCCACGTTACACACTGTTTAACATTACACACGTATAAGAAGTATGAAAAATTAAAAAAATGTTTTCAGGTGTTGCCTGGTAGGTGAAATGATTCAGTCAGATGAATCTCACCCACATGATAAAGGTTTTAGCTCCTTTACTTCACAAAAGTCAACAGATGGAAGAGTTGAGGAAATGGGAAGGTTTAAACATAGACAGAATGATGAATGTATTGCAGCGTGTAAAGTGGCCACTTTGGCCTCGTAGTGCGGTGGTCAGCGCGCTATCCTGCCATGCAAGAGGTCTCCGGTATGACTCATAGATGATGTGAGACACTAGAATATTACACAGTACCTGGACTGGCACCTGAAGCGTACTGCCACGACTACGACTGATCGTCTTTTCTTCATGTAATAAAAATGATCAAGATACGCCGCGATCGATGTATCAATGCAGTGCCCTATGCACCATTAGGCGTGGAAAGGGAATAAAAAAAGAAAAATAAGAAAATGGCCACTTAAGCCCGATGACAGGTCATAAACCATGTAAATGCCTAGACTTCCATATTCCTTCTTAAAACGTTTTTCCTTTCTGTTGCAACAAATTTAGATCTTAATAACTCCATAGGGAGGAAATTCAGTCCGTTTACAAATATTTAGACACACTCAAAGAATAGTCGTATTTTTGCATAGCGATAGTTGGAGGACCGGCAATTGATACAGGTTACTTTTTATCCCAAAAAAAGACGTCATTGATTTTTTTCATTTTTCAACGACAAAAATAATTGATTAACTCATTTCTCCCTAATATCACGTGGGCGAAGTAGCAGGTAAAAGCAAAAACGCACTACAGCGGCGCGAACCGACAAAATTTTGTATGAAGTACCGTGTACTGTAGCGCAGCTACGGTACAATTAGTTGTATACAAAACAGTGCAAAGAGTATTTCGTGTAACCGCGACGCGCCGTGCTGCGCCGTCTCGCCCTAATGCGTGTTGACCTTACAAGCTAGGAGAATATATATGCATGTGAAATTATATTAACGAATACCTACAAATGTTATGTTTGTTGAATTAATAAATTTATAAAAACTTTTACATACATATGTAAAGTTTAATACGTAAATCACATTTAACGTGTATTACGTATAAATTAGTAATTCTTAATACCTTGTGTTATATAATAGAACTAGCGGACCCGACAGACGTTGTCCTGCCCGAACATTGGCTTGCCTGCCATTAGCTGGTTCAGCAAACGTTATTTCCATATTCAATTTTTCTATAAACTATATACTAAGTGACATTTGACATTTCAATCTTTTCGTTTCGTCATTGTGCGATTTGCTGTTGCTCAAAGCAAAACCAAAAAAAATGTGCAATACCTCGTTATCCTCCGCCGATTGGCTTAAGCCCGGTTATGTGATCGTTAGTAATAGTAAAACATCTGTAGAATAGAAAAATGAGTTGTTTCATCTATAGTAACTAAAGGTGGATAGTAAAACTCTTTGACGTTCGTTAAAAATTCAACCCGCCAATGCTGGCGAGTAAAACGTTAATAGTAGAATAATGAAAATGGTGTCATTTTTTGACGTTTACCGGTTATCTTTATTTACTCACGTTTCTCAGTATTGTTTTATTTCCGAATACTGAATGGACTATGCTTATCAATGCTTAAGCAATCTAAATCGGAGAGTTCGTTCAACGATGACTTATTTTACTTAATCGTCAAAAAACGAAAACATTTTGACGGTATTTTTCCACCAAACCTCGGCCGTTCAATTTCGTGGCAGTCAAATTTATTTTTGTTTTTTTTAAATTTGTTTTATTTTTAAAGTTCAAAGTTCATTAATTAAATAACTCTTGTTAAATCACCCTTTACTCTGCTGTGACAATCAATGTTTCCTCGAGTACAATAACATTTTAGAGAAATTAAAAATAGTTTTTTTTTTATTTATTAATTATCTAACATTTGTTAACACAAATGTTTTTTGATTATATTTTTCGCGATCTGACATTACGCGGCGACTTCGCGCACGCGTGTGATGAAAGTGGGTCAAAGTGGGGGATTTTTTAGACACAGTCCGATGTATTCAAATATGATTGGCGGCCTCCGTGGTGTAGCGGTCAAGACGCTTGACTCGCACACGGAAGGTTCCGGGTTCGATTCCCGGTGAGAACACAAAAATTAAATGCAATTTTTCTCAAGCCTGGGTGGGTGTTGTGTGATGTAATTCACCACTGTTATTGGGCCTCCTGGCCTGTTGTGGTGCAAAAAAATAAAATAATAATAATAATAAAAAATAATTATAATAATAATGATTATACGCTCCTTCTGGACTATTCTTAATTCTTTGATTGTATCATGCTTACATTGTAATATTTCAGAACTTGTTGGATTACCGTATTTTTGTTGTCTTTTAATTTTTCTTATCATTTTTGTTTTCAAATAAGATATGAAAATATTGTTGATGTTTTTTGGTTTGGATTATATGGAATTGTCAAAATTTTTTATTATTTTAAGATTCTGTTGACCGAAGTTATTATTTGATTGCGTTTTAATATGCCATTTTGTCACGTAATTTAATTTGTTCGCCTTTTTAAGATTTGCAAAGTCACATTCTACAGTGTAACAAAGTGTAAAAAATTAATAAAACATAATATTCCATTTTTGAGATTTGGAATAAAAAAAACAGTGGTTATACTTCACTCAAGTAAAAACGCGGGTAAAACAACGCATTGATAGTAGAACGATTGTTAAACCGAATTTGTTAATAAATTAAACTATAGTAAAACTCAACTTCTTGGGTTATCCCCGATCACTGGACTACGCAGTTTTTATCAGGTCATGGTAAATTTAATCAAAAAATATTTGTTTTTAATATTGTTGACTCCCCTTCGTGCTGCTGCGGATATCCTAACCAATCTTCTGAACACATCCTGTGGTCTTGTCCCTTTCCCCTTCTCTATGATTACCGAATGGAGCTTCTCGCTACTATCCGTGGCCCTGTTATAGGTCCTGTCGGGTTTACAGATCTGGTGGCTTCTAAAAAGAATTTCAAGGCTTTTAAAAAGTTTTGTAATCATTTCGGCGAATTGATCATGTCCAATCAATTTACTCCCAGTCAGTGAAGAATTCACTTCCCTCTCTTCTCAATCCAATGAAGTACATATTATGCACTTCTGGATTACTTTCTTTCAGCACAAAAATGCTAAGGCTACCAGATTTCAGAGAACTTTTTCAGGCAGCTTTTCTCGTTTGACAACGAGCAAATTTTCCGTGTATGTGGGCACCGCCAAGGAGACTTATGTCCTCAGATGCGGTGTGCGGTATGTGGTGGGTAAGCTGCTATAGTAAAACTCAACTTTCGTTTTTGAAATACTTGTTTGTGATTAAATTCCACAACTAAAAATTGACAATATTAAAATAGTATTGAATTTCAGTAGGTACTTGTTTATGGTTGAATTCCAAAACATAAAATAAATATTTTTTCAAATATAGCATTCTTTTTGCAAAGGCCAAACTCCGGTCGTCTCGCCAAAAAAGGGGTCTAGGTACTTATGTAAGAATACGATTTTTTTTAATGTATTGAATTTAATATTATTTAAGTATTACCAAAAATCCAGTTAAAAGAAATAAATGGGTAGAAATTATAAGGTAAAGGAAATAATCTGATTGAGATCTACAAATAACAAATGCTGTTTGTAAACATTCAAAAACAAACTTTTTTCACAAAAAAACAAAATCTATCCATTTTTTTGCAAAAGCATTCTCCTCGGATGCAACCCTGGTAGATCGATGAATAACACATTTATGCTCCTTAATTCTTTTTTACATATTCGATTAAAGATTTGAATATCTACGAACACGCACAGTGCAAAGATCTATATTTCTCTGAAAACCGCACGTAAATTGGTTAAGCCGTTTAGGAGGAGTACGGTGACATCACACGTACAGAGGAATTATATATATAAAGATATTTACTTTTTCATGCTCATAATAGCTAAGAATAGATATAGAAGACAAGATTGTTATAGTAATAATTTTTGGCGATACGTCGTTGATTTATCATAATTTTTATTCTGCTTTTGTTGATGATATTTTACTATTTTTACATTATTTTATTTAAGTAGGTAAACATAAACAGAAAATAAAAATTAAAAAATGATCCACCAAGTCAGCAGGTTTTTTATTTGTCCTTTACAAAGAAAAAAGTTAAGAAATTTAAAAAGTAATATAAACATTAAGAACTAAAAGCGTGCGTATTTTTCACACAAAATAAATTTACGAAAACTTTAATAGTTGATTATTCACATAAAATAATAATCAATATAAAGCCATTGAATCATATTTTTCTTCAAAGTTTTGTCAACATTTTCTGCTTAGGAATCTTATTGAACATTTTAGGAATTGTATAATCAAGTGTTTTTTGGCCATACTTATATAAAAATCTCGGTACTGACAAGCTTTCACGTTGTACTAGCCTTGTATTATGAATATGTATATACCTTTACTGGTAGGTACTATCAAACCGATATCTAGAAACGAATAAAAAAAAAATACTATTTCAGATTTTAGACATTGAATAGCATTCACGGACATTTGCTTTTTAAAAAGTTCAGGTACCTCTAGCTGATATGTCGATTAATTTTAGAGCCGAGTTTTTTAAATGGTTTGAGATATAAATAAGTCAGTAAATAAATATTGTTATTTGCATATCCCGAAATGATTTTTTTACAAAAACTCTTTCGGAATAATATGTGAAATTATGTATGTTTTTTAAAATTTTTTAATAAAATAATAAAACTAATTCATATGTTATGCTTGGGTCTAAAAAAACAATGTCGTAAATCACAACATTACAGAAGAGTAAATTTACAGCCATTTTGTGTGTATAAATTGTAAAATATGATTTTTTTACTGACATCAACCCTCTATAAAATGTTGGCAAGAAAAAAACGAAATCCGACATTGGCCCTTTTAGACCCAAGACCTAGAAATATTAAGGGAAGAAAATAACAATGACGGGTCAAAACCTCCGTAACTGCCTAGACTTCCATATTTTCTTCTAAAATGTGCTCTCCATCTCTCTTGTTGTATAAGTCGGCAGATAAAAAGTTGAAATCGAAATCATGACCAACATATTATTACATAAAAGGGTTTTTTGTACCGAATTACGATAAAAACTCTGACGTAAAGAAAATAAACATTTTTACCAATACTTATCTGTTTATTTGGGAGAAAAATACTGATTCTACAAAGCATCAACAGCATGTTTTGAAATGCTACATTTCTTAAAGTAAAAAAGATTTCTTTCGGCACAAAGAAAGTCAATAATTTTAAGGTATAAACGCCTTATTTCAATAAAGTTGTTTGTTCAAATAAACATTTTACAAAGCGGCGCGTATTTGTGTTAAGAAAATATACACGCTTAAGAGAAATTTTATTCAAAAATCAATATTTTCGATTCAATTAGATTCGTACGGTTTTTGCTTTTCTGAATTTAAGATCCTGAATTTTTTTTTGGATACCAGAAAGGAGGTATTACTATTTTATTTTATTAAATTTTTTATAATTCTTTTCTTGTTTAATCTTAATTTATTTTTAAAAAAATATATATTAGCGCTCATACAATTTCAACAATGTTTTGAGTATGTCCAAATGCTTGCAGACTTGCTGGATTTTCTCCCTAGGGAGTTGTTCATATTTGCATTTGTTGCAACAGAGAAGGAAAACATTTTTGAGAAGGGAATATTGGAGTCATCACCAATGACAAGTCATAGGCCCTGTAAATGCCTAGACTCGCATATCCCCTTCTCAAAAAGGTTTTCCCTCTCTGTTGCATCAAATTTAAATATGAACAACTCCCTAGGGAGAAAATCCAGCCGGTCTGCAAGCATTTGGACATACTCAAAACATTGTTGAATTAACTACCTGGTAAAAGAAGAAGTATACAAACTTGGAAAATTGTTTTCAGGCGTTGCCTAGTAGGTGATTTGGTTCAGCCGGATGAATCTCACCCGCATGATAAAGGTTTCAGCTAGTTTACTTCACAAAAGTCAACAGATGGAAGAGTTGAGGAAATGTGGATGTTTAAACATAGGCAGAATGGTGAATGTTACACAGTGTGTAAAGTGGGCACTTAAACCAGCCAATGACAGGTCATAAGCCCTGTAAATGCCTAGACTCCCATATTCCCTTCTCAAAAATGTTTTTCCTTTCTGTTGCAACAAATTTAAGTTCTTACAATTTACTCAAATATTTCAATTTTGGTGGCCATTATCAACGATTTTTAAATATGTTATTATTCATTAAATTGGCATTAATTGCGTGGAATGACATAATTAAAATATATTGTTAATAAAAATCTTTGCTTTTTATTATTATTTATTATATTTAAATCTATGATTAACATAGTCTAATATATATTTACATCTAGAATAGAGGTGGCGCGAGACTGCTTTTTCAGGATGCGTGACCTTCTTTACAGGAGAGACTTTAATTTAGACCTCCGAATGCGCATTACTCGATGTTACGTCTTCTCGGTACTTTTTTACGGCCTCGAAACGTGGACGCTCACCCAAAACACTTCAAAAAAGATCGAAGCGTTTGAAATGTGGTGCTACAGGAGGATATTAAAAATCTCCTGGGTGGATAGAGTCCGAAACGATGATGTTCTCCGACGGATGGAAAAAGATAAAGAGGTACTGAAAACTGTAAAGAAAAGAAAACTTGAGTACTTTGGGCATGTGATGAGAGGAGAAAAATATAAAATTTTACAAGTCATTCTACAGGGAAAGATTGAAGGGAGACGCGGTGCAGGTAGAAGGCGCATCTCTTGGCTTAAAAACTTGCGCGACTGGTTCCATTGCAGCACTCAGTCCTTATTCAGGGCAGCTGCCAATAAAGTAAGAATCGCAATGATGATTTCCAACCTCCATCGGGGAGAGGAACCATAAGAAGAAGAAGAAGGAGAAGATACTTATTCTAACATTATTTATCAGTATTATACACTTAATATAGACTAATTGAGTTTATTTTGAAGCACTACTTGTTTCGGAAGACGCACCTTTCATTTACAGGTGTTAATATTAACTAAACATAAATATACATAAATTAAAAATCTAGGTACTGACAGGGGTGGGAGGAGCTAATAAAGGAGGGAGGGGTTCATATAACGGGAATATTGTAAAAAATGGTGAGGGTTTTAATATGTAATATTATTAATTAATGTTTTTCCGAATATATTTTTTTTGTATTTCTGGATTTTCAAAGTTATTTATTATTTGGCCTTTTTTTGAGATGTAATAAAGGAGTTTGATTTCGTATGAATCAAAATAATAGTTTGATACCATTATGTGATTGGCAAATTCTGAAAAGGTATTAGATGTAAGGGCTGGATAATGTTCTTTCATTATATTTAAATTTTCTTCCAGTTTGGCTAATGTACTTATGGTTACAATGCAGAACAAATTCAAGAGGTCTATAAACAAAGTTTTTTTTATTAATTATATATTTCCAGTTGTAAATAACTCACAAGAACAATTAGACAATGAAGTCAAGTTGGGGTAGAGTGGGGTTCGAACCTCGGACCTCTGATCCGTGAGTCCGCAACACTATCCACGGGACCATAACCAGATTATATTTACATTCTAAGCCAGTTACATCACTTACGTTTAAAAACATATATCCAAGAAACTGAACAAACATAGCATATTTTTTTTTTATTCATAAATTTCATAAAAAGTACATGTTTTTGTAAAATTCTAAACTTGTCTACACACACATCTAGTAAATATTATCACTGTAACTCTCCAAAAAAAGAGATTAACTCTTGTGCTTACACTGTTTTAGTTGTTTATTTATAAGAGTTTATATAATTTTAAATATGAGTACATGAAAAAGAAAAATAAAAACATAGGCTATGTAAAGAAAAAACATAAAACAATAATACATTCATACTAATTAAAATTTAATGTCTTTTTTACAAAAGTTCAAAAAATTTCTTTAGATTATCTTTAAATTTATAAAAATATAATATTTACATATTATAACAGAGATAAAGAACATTTTAGAGAAGGTACTATAGAAGTCTAGGCATCTACAGGGCTTATGCCTTGTCATCGGCTGGACAGGTCATAAGGACTGTAGATCTCTAGACTTCTATATTACTTTCTCTAAAATATTCTTCATCTCTTTTGTAATATGTTGATATTAACAGATCTCCAGGGAGTTGAATCCAGTCCTTGTCTATAAAGATTTGGACAAACTAAAAATATTGTTGGTAAATAAAATATGTAAAAAAAAGCAAACAAGGACATTAAAACAATTTTAAATTTAAATTTGTCCCAACAGAGACGGAAAACATTTACAAGGCCTGTGACCTGTCATTGGTTGTAAATGCCTAGACTTCCATATTCCCTTCTCGAAAATGTTTCCCTCTCTGTTGCAACGAATTAACATCTATATCACACTGTTGTAACATAGGCAGAATGGTGAATGTTACGCAGTGTGTAAAGTGGCCACTTAAACAAGTCAATTATTCCTTCCATATTCCCTTCTCCAAAATGTTTTCTCTCTGTAACAAGAAATAAACATCTAGAAAACTCCCTAGGGAGGAAATTCTGCCAGTCTGCAAACATTTGGAGGTACTCAAAACATTATTAAAATATTTTTTTTATTTTTTATTAATATCCCTACAGAGATGAGGTAGAATTTTTTCAAATTCAGGATTATGGATATTCGAGCGTTTACAGGGCTTATGACCTGTCATTGGCTGGGTTAAGTGGCCACTTTACGTACTACAACATTCCCCATTCCGCTTATTAGCGAATATCCACACAGGTAACATTTTTGATTTTTGTAAATATGTTATTAAATGAGAAACCATTCACAAGCGTGTTGGAGCGCCATCTATGTATTGATATTGAAGTTCAGTATTTTTAATTAGCATATTACTTTATTTTTATGTATTTAAGACTCTTCCGAGTTAAATTAAGTACTAGTAATCGCCTGCAGATGACTCTGCAATTTATTTTTACTTATATTTTGACCAGATCTTATTACACAACAAAAATCAACAAAAAAGGAGAAATCCAGATTTGTGTATGTACAAAATACACGTACCAAAAATAATATTATTAAAATATTTTACATTGTTTATTAAAAATACACGATCTACATATCTTTGATGGGCGACAATTTAAATAATATTTGATAAAATACAACTAAAGAAAATTAAAGCTAGGACCAAAATTTTAAAAAAAAATCCATCTCAAGACAAGATCTGGTCTATCTTAGTGATTGTTTAAATCTAGAAAAACTTACACCAAAAACATCCAGATTTTGTCTCGAGTTTACAATGCGACACAATCGGGACATTGGTGCATGCAAGCCATAGTTTGTGCTGTGCTGATCAAGAAACGGCACATTATTATTTCGCAATTGGCGAATCGGAAAATTGAATGCCACTTATTCCAGTAACGGGGGTGCATAAATTAAGCCATTTAGTAAATTAAACATAAATATGGAGTCAATGTTATTTCTCCGTTTTTGTAGACTTTGGATTTTGAACATTGACTCCATTTCTCCGTAAGTGTAGTCTCCCCTCTCGATGCCAATCATCCATGCTACTTCTTTTAGCAGACGATGTTATATCGATTCGGTATGATTTACCCGGCCTGTATGGGGCGGGAGACCAGATCACGGAGGCATATTCTAAAAGAGGACGAACAAGTGAGCAATAGAGTGCATTAACAGAGAACGTATTTGTAAAGTCACTAGATGTTCTGCTAACAAAACCTACAACAACAATAACAACAACAAACCATCACGCCGTTTCCCTGTTAGGTAGGCAGAGAGGATAGAACGCCACAACACTCTATCTTTGCATACAGATCTCACTTCCTCTACAATCATACATCTTCCCATGCACGCGCGCCGATTATTCCGACTTTTGACATGTCCATCTTTAAGTATTTATTGGATTTGGTCATGCCATGTCTTTGTCGGTCTTCCTCTATTTCTGCATCCATCAACATTCGCATTGTAAATATTCTTAGCCGTTCTCTCGCTGTCCATTCGTTCTACATGTCCAAACCAGCGCAGAGCTCCTTTCTTGATTTTGTCGATAATGCTTGTCTCAGCCTTACATAATGTACGGATCTCAACATTTGTGCATCTATCGTACATAGAGAGATCGCATTTCGACAGCATTCAGCCTACTTTCATCCCTGTTTTTCCAAGTCCATACTTCGCTCCCATACATCAGGGACGGGACCAGGACTCCGTTGTGAACTGCCAATTTTGCCTCTTGTGACAAGCATTTATTTGCCAAGGTCGACTAAAACCTAAAAGTTTAATATACGTGGACTTATTTCTGTCATTCATTGAATTTTTTGTATCAGTTAGTTCTGCTTGTATAAAACTCATTTCTGTTCCATATTTAATGGTTCAAATAGTATATCTGGAATATTTCAATCCTACAAATATAACAAATATATTTAAAATGTTTCAATATAAACAAAATATAAAATGCTACACAGATGATTACAATGGGGCGATAGCAATCTTCAACGTCAGTTTACTATGCCAATTTAAAAAGGTTTAACATGCTTTATATTTTGTATACTTTCATTTTATATTATATTTATTTTCTCTTATTTGAATGAAGAAAGGAAAGAAGGCTGATCTGGGGTGTCTCCGTGTGCATTTTTTTAAAGACAGAATCCACAAAAAAATATTTTTATATTATTTGTTTGGACCATTGCAAGAGACTGCTATGAGATATTGCATAAATTTGTATACTGTTAAGCATGTAGTCCAGGTGCCCTTTGAATACGTAATTTGGAATACGTTATTATTATATTTTTTTGAAATGTGCATGTATTTGTATGAATAAATAAAATAAAACAAATAAAAAATAAAATAAAAGCAAAAAAAAAAACTCAATTAGTTGCAGTTTGAACAATACCAAATGTATTTTTTTTAAAATTGTTATCTAGAACGATAAGTAATTAGTTTTTCCTACCCATGAAATACAGGAAATCGAATAACGAATGAATACAAAAAAAGTAATTCGTTTGCCTCGAATAGCATACGATTCTACAATAAATTACTTTTTGATATTCAGGCTCTGTCAAAAAAGACATTTATGTTGTCAAGCACAGGCTGTGGAGTTTAAGGGTATTATAATAGAGTCGTAGGGTATATTAAATTTGCAGGACATTACAGCTTGGCAGTGGATTGGGGGTTTCTTATTTAGTTTAATTTAATGATTTGTATTATATTGCTCATTTTTATTTATTAATTATTAAATTGGATTACACAGTTTAAAATCACGTTTACAAGAGACAGAAAAAATCATATATGAATAAATATAAATTGCAAATTACCAATCTCTTGTAGAAGTCAAATATCAAGTTAATTAAATGAACACATTCAAAGTTAACATGAGCTAATAAGGTATTATAAGATGATTGTAATCCTTGACTACGTTATGGATTATGGGGTTATTGTCTTTCACGCCTAATTACCTTTTTAGCGTCAATAAACGTAAGTTGCGTGATTCAAATTCACAATGTGTACTTCTGTAGTAGAGTTGCATTATACCGTCTCCAATTATTGTTACGAAATGCTGGTAAATCTCCACTGTAAAGCGTAGTAACTTCGTAAATTACGCCAGAAATACAAAACTAGCTAAAAAAATAAACAGTATGTTTAAATCTAAATTTAAACATATTACAACAGAGATGGAGAATTTTTTAAACAAGGTAATATAGAAATCTAAGCGTCTACAGGGCTTATGACCATTGGCTGGTTAAAGTGGCCACTTTACGAACTGTGTAACATTCACCATTCTGCCTATATTTGAACATGTAAATATTCCTTCAATTCTTTCATTTGTTTATGTTTGTAAAGTTAAAGACCCTAAACCTTTATGTATGCGGTTGAGATTCATGTAATTGAATTATTTCATCTACCTATTAGGCAACGCCTGAAAAAAATTTTTCTTTCAATTTCTATACATCTTCATGGATCAGGTGGTTTTATTTACATATTTTTATACGTTGATGAATTCACCTGGTCCATGAAGAAGTACAGAAATTGAAAAAACTAACACATATATATTTTGAAATTTGTTGCAATATAAACGAAAAACTTTTTTGAGAAGGGAATATGGAAGTCTGAAGAATTCACAGGACTTATGACCTGTCATTGGCTGGTTTAAGTGACCACTTTACACACTGTGTAACGTGCACAATTTTGCGTATGTTTAAACGTCTACATTTTCTCAACTCTTCCATCTGCTGACTTTGTGAAGTAAAAAGGTGTGTAAAGTGGCCACTTACAGGTCATAAGGCCTGTGAATTCCTTAGACTCCCAAATTACCTTCTCAAAAATGTTTTCCCTCTATATTGCAACAAATTTAGATTAAAAAATACTGTTTTTAGTTAGTTCTTGTTTCTGGCGTAATTTATGAAGTTACCTCCGTTGTAATCTGTTAATAATACTGGAGTAAATTACAATGTCTAATACTGGATATGGGAGTTCTTCACAACGATAATATGATGAAGGAGCAGAAATCTTTATTGTTCTAAAGAGGTTTATCTAATTGATTGATTTCACTTACTAAGCTAATCTAACTAACTAACTAACTAACCATCACGCCATTTCCCCGGAGGGGTAGGCAGAGAGGATAGAACGCCACACCACTCTGTCCTGGCACACTTCCTTTGCTTCCTTCACATTCATACATCTTCTCATGCACGCACGTCGATTATTCCGACTTTTCACATGACCACTTTCAAGAATTTGTTGTACTTGATCATGCCATGTCTTTCTCGGCCTTCCTCGACTTCTACAACCAGACACATTCGCATCATAAATCTTTTTAGCCGTTCTTTCATCATTCATTCGCTCCACATGACCGAACCATCGCAAAAGACCTTTCTTAATTTTGTCGATAATGCTCAACTCAGCCTTGCATTCTGCTCTAATTTCGACATTAGGGCACCTATCATACATTGTTTTTCCGCACATTCGCCTGAGGGATCGCATTTCAACAGCATTCAGTCTACTTTCGTCCCTTTTTTCCCAACTCCATGCTTCGCTTCCATACATTAGGGTTGGTACCAGAACTCCATTATGAACTGCTAATTTAGCCTCTTGCGATAGACACTTATTTGCTACGACAGACTTTAAGGCACCATTAACTCTGTTACCGGCACTAACCCTCCTTTCAATATCCTTGTCCATATTTCCATCTCAAGTAAACATACTACCCAGATATACAAATTCTTCGACCTGTTTCAAACTATCTCCATTTACTACAATCTTACATTCAGTCATAGTTACATTTCTTTCAAAGACCATGACGTTCGACTTTTGCACATTCATTAGCAAATCACTCTCCTTGCACACTTCGTAAACCTTTGTAACCAAGGATTGCAGTTCCTCTTCGCTGTCAGCTAGGAGGACTGCGTCATCGGCGTACAGAAGGCAACTGACAGTTAGATTACTCATTTTCGCTCCCACATCCATACTTTTCAATTCTTTCATACATTTATCCATGTATATGTTGAATAACCACGGTGACATTAAAAAAAATAAAAATAATAATAATCAATTTTCCGAATACCGGCAAAATGGTGAGTGTTCCACGGCATGTAAAGTGGTCACTTGGCAGGTCATAAGCTCCGTAAATTCCTAGACTTCCATATTTCTTTCTTTAAAACGTCCATCTTGGTTGTAATTTATTTATAAAAAAAAACTATTTTTTCTTGTAAGTTACCCCAAGCAACAAGTCTGCTTAGAATCAGCTTTAAATACTGATTTCCTTTCATTTTGTTCAGCAATTAATACAAATTATGTATGTCGTGTGGTGTAAGTAATCTCGACTTTCGATTAAGGTTTGAATATGCCGATGTTATTAATTATTCATAATTAAAAATTACCCATAAAAGCGTGTTTATGATAATGTTGCGCAACAATTTACTGCGTTTCCTACAAAAATTTGAAAACAACAATATTTTAAAAATTCATGCATACATAAATCATCATTATTCCTCTTTCCGCACGCTTCATTGGCATAGGCTCTTTATAGGTGAACCAAATTCAGCTTGTCGTGATTATCTGTTATGTGACGGTAAAGTGATCAATGTTACGTTTCGAGTGCCAGTCCAGGAACAATGACATATTGCAATTCGAAAAACCTTTAAAATAAGTATTTCACGTCCACCCAGCCAGAAATCAAACCTTAGACCTCAAGAATGGTAGGCGAGCAAGCCAAGCAATGAGCGACAAAGTGGACTCATCTCCACTTGATTTTCTTATTCGGGATTTTTACCTAAGAGCAGCTAATGGGTCGAAAACACTAGTCCAGGGTTCTGTTTCACACACAAGACTGAATTTTTCATCCGACTAGACACAGCATATATGCAAAATTATTCAGTTTAATCAGCATTCAGTAAGGATGTGTAGACTAAACCACCTTTGTCATATGCTAAAAACGTTTTTTTCTGTGGGTGTTGTTCAGAATACAATATTAAACTTAACGAAATACTACAAATACAACACTGTCAACACAGAAATTCGCACTTAAAATACAATAGAAAACTTGACAGGTACATCATTATCATAATCATTCCATGTCCGCTTCCTAGTTGGAGCATATAGTGTCCACGAAGAGCTTCCAGGCATCACTGTCAGCTGCCAGCTCAAGTGCGTTCTACCAAGTCAGGTTTGCGTCAGCAGCGGACATCCGGGACGCTTGGTAAAGTTTCAACTTTTGCATGCATGACTGTATTTAAATAATGAAGAATATATCTACATAATTAACGAACTTATTAATGGTTGATTAAGTTTTATTGGTGGATTATTGGTAATAATATTTTAATTAGAAATAAGTAGGTATTACGTCCCCTGTTGTCATCAGATGAAGCGGAGAGATGAAGTTGTTTTCACACAAAAACACAGAAAAAGAAGCCTGTATGTACTTAATTACTTATATGTATGTATGTACACATTAAAAAAAAAACTAGCTTACCCATAAAAAAAGTCACCGTTTGCCACTGGCATCCGCAGTATGTGGCCCAGCCAACCATATCGCCTCCTTTTAATGGCAGTTGTAGACGGAGTTTGCTGCGTCGTAGAGGAGAATAGATGTTATACAGACGTTGTGGAGGCAGCATTTAGATTTCACGGAGTAAATATCCTATCACAAGATAGCCTTATTACTGTTGAATGTCACGCCTGCTATTTCTAGCCGCACTCCTAGTTCTTTTTAAGAGGTGGCGGGTAATATAATAATAAATATGTATATTTTAAACTCTCTCTTCCCGTGAATAATCATTAAACACACATTTTGGCAGGATTTCATTGTTATATCGTTTTTACTTATGTTTTGTGTAAGTTATGTTTGTTATGTTACTATGGTTTTAAGAAAATGTTTTTGTATATTTGCATTTGCATAAATATTGTAATGAAACCAACTGGTCCAAGAAGAAGTTTAAAAATTGAAAAATTGTTTTCAGGCGTTGCCTAGTATGTGAAATAATTCAGTCAGATGAATCTCTTCACAACATTAAAGGTTTCAGCTCTTTAACTTCACTAAAATCAACAAATGGAAGAATTGAAGAAATATGGATGATCTAACATAGGCAAAATGGTGAATGTTACACAGTATGTAAAGTGGCCACTTAAACCAGCCAATGACAGGTCATAAGCCATGTAAATGCCTAGACTTAAATATTCCCTTATTTAAGGTATTCTCCGTCCCTCTTGTAATTTGTTAATCTTAATGACTCCCGAGGGGATGAAATCCAGTCTTTTGTCTACGAACATTTGGATAAACTCAAATATTGTAACTCAATACAGATTTTTGTAGAAGATATTTTTTATGTCCGAACCGATAAACAATACAGCTCTGTCTTGGAAATAGAACCGGAATCCTAGACGAGTGATTTTAGCGCAGTAACGAGGTAAAAAAACATGTAAAAAAATAATTGATAGTAAAACTCGTAATACTTGTACAAAGATAAAGGGATTTATTGCAAAATTATAAATATTGAGTATGTCAATACCGCGTTTGAGCAAAAATATACAAATACATATTTTTGGCGTTTTCAATTGAATGGGACATGCCACATTAATTGATATATTTGAACGTCGAAATTGACCAATACTGCCTGCATTAGATTAAATTCAGTACCGGGAACGAATCCTCCCTACTGAAAAAGCAAAACGATACCGCGTATACCCCTAAATTCAATACAGCGGGTGTGACGAACTCGATTTGCGTAAAGGCAATACAACGGATAAGCTATACGCAACTGCCAGTTTATCTGCCACAATTAACTTTGTATTGAAAAAATAGATTTTCTGATATCTAGTCAACCACACAAAATACACGTTTAAACATCCGCGTTTCCTCAACTCTTCCATCTGTTGACTTTTGTGAAGTAAAAAAGCTGAAACCTTTATCACGTGGGTGAGATTCATCCGGCTGAACCAAATCACCTACTAGACAACGCCTGAAAACAATTTCCCAATTTTTATACTGCTTCTTTTACCAGGTAGTTAATTCAGCCAGTCTGCAAGCATTTGGACATACTCAAACATTGTTGCATAATAAAAAAGACTGGTTATCAGTATACATGAAATTACATTTGCGATGAAAACAGGAAAAAGCCCATGATCCAAATAAAAGAATAATGAAATTTTCCTGCTTTTGTTATTACTAGTTAGTGTTTATGAAGAGTATAATATTTTTAATAAGGCCGTCTTCAGGTTGAGAATCTCAAATTAAGCAATCAACTTTAATGAAACTAATTTAATTTTTTATGTTTCACTTACAAATGTATGAGAATTTACGAATTTAACAATAAGATATTAGTTTTTATTATCAAGTGTAAGTATAATTTCAGTTTTTCTTTCAAATGTAAGTACCAACATATAAAATCAACAATAGACAACCAAAATCGTTATGTATATAATTATTTTGTACGCGTGTTTATCACTGAACTCCTCCTAAACGGCTAGACTGATTTCGATGAAATATTTTGTGTGTGTTTGAATGGGTTTCGGTTTTTTTTTTCGGTAGGTGGCGCTGCGATCTCCAACAACCTATGTAAAACAAGAGTTGAACGGCGTAGGATAACGAGATGTTGCACTTTTTTTTATATTTTGCTTTGGGCAACAGCAAATCACAGACAAAACGAATTAAAATGTCAAATGTCACTTAGTATATAGTTTATAGAAATTTAAAATCTCGAAAAAATGTTTGCTGAACCAGCCTATAGCAGGCAAGTCAACGTTCGGGCAGAACATCTGTCGGGTCTGCTAGTAATTAATAAATATTTGTGATGTTTTTCGTATTACTTTATATATTTAAACGACAGCACGCAACATAAAACAAAATAATAATGAAAAGTAAAGTACACTGAGCGACAATGAAACGTCCGCACCTAAAATTCAGTCAAATTCAATGATTATAATTTTTCCTGGAATTGACCATTGAACCCTCGGACACTTTCTATTTTAAAAACGGTACTTTAGACCTTTGTCTTGCAGTAACATACCTTATACCCTCAATTTCGTATTTAGTTTAATTAAAAACCTTTGATAGATAACACCTCTCGTTAAATATGCCCGAGCGCAAACCAATGTCGGTGGAAATTAAAAGCATTATATTGACGCTGGTGAAAAAAAAACATTTCTGTGCGTTAAATGCTAGAAGAGTAGAGTTTAATGAAACTGCTGTTAGGCATTTTTTTTTTTAAATATCTTCAAACTGGTTACCTTACGATGAAATCAGGCAGTGGAAGGAAGCGCAAGTTGTCTGAAAGAGATGAGCGCGTAATAAAACAACTAGTTTGAAAAAATCGTTTCGTATCTGCATCAAACATATCCGCCAAACTGCAGGAAATAAATTCTATGCAAGTAAGTGATTGTACAGTTCAAAGAAAAAATAATGAAATGGGATTTGGTGCGTTAAGACCGGCAAAAAGCCTCTTTTAACTAAGAAAGTTAAGAAAAACAGACTAGAGTGGGCCCTTGAGAGACGCGACTGGAGAGTGAATGATTGGTGTAGGGTTGTGTTTTCAGATGAATCTAAATTCAATTTGATCGTGTCGGATGGAAAGGCTACAGTACGTCGTAGAAAAGGTGAACGATATAGTGATGAATGCATCCTCCCAACTGTTAAACATTCTCCGTATGTGATGATATGGGGCTACATCACAGCTTATGGAGTGGGTTTTTTTAAGTTTGTTCAAGGTATGATGAACTGTGAAAAGTACAAGGAAACTATAAAAAAAGCGTTTTGCCAACGATCTAGGCTCTAACAAAGCATATTCTAGAAATAATATTTCAAAACGATTCTGCACCTTGTCATCGAGCGCGTGCTGTGAGTTGTATTATTTATTTAGCTTAGTTCTATTGCTATTTTTTGTTAACTAATTTTAATAATATTAGATTCTAATGAGATTTGTTTTTTTCAGATCACTGATTATAAAGAATCTTTAGGGATTACGTCGCTCGCATGGCCTGGGAATAGTCCCGATTTAAATTTGATCGAGAATCTATGGGCCATTATGAAGAGGAAAATAAAAATTAAAACAAAAAATAATACTACTGATATAAAAACATTAATTATGGATATATGGGATAGTGAATTATCATTAAATTTATTAAAAAACTTATATTCATCAATGCCCAAAAGAATTTCAGCTAATATAATGATAAAAGTCATGGGAGAAACACCAAAATACTGATGTATTTTATTTTATGTATTAAATTCACAAATTATTAGTTTTAATCTTTTTTATACAATCATTTTCAAAATAACAAATTATTTTAATAACCTTTTTCATGTATAATTCGAACTTCGAACAATTAGTGAAATCGTCGAATTATTTTTGATTGTCAAATAGTGTTCCATTTTAATAAATAAAAAAGGATTATTTCGGTAAAACATGTACCTAAGTATAATTAAAATATACTTATTTAAAAACAAAAACGTTGCATTAAGAGTAAAAATCGAATTATATAAGATTTGATGGGTGCAGACTTTTTTGTCACTCACTGAATGTTCTTTATCGAGTAATATTTTTATTATATCTAAATATTTTTGTAGACTAGCTATGGCAGAATTATTGTGAATATTACACGGTGTAGAGGGTAAGTAATCACGAAAACATTACTATATTTCTAAACATCCACAAAAAAATTCAATAAAAACAGTTAAAAAAGAAAAAAGAAATAAATTGAAAAACACGCGCAACAACAAATAACAAAACCAGTAACTACGGTTTTTAAAAAGAAACAGTGTAAAAAATAAAATACAGTTTACTAGGAGCATAGGGGAATAGAAAAAAATATAGGGAGGTCAAATAAAAAAAATAAAAAAAAATAGATTAGCAAAAATGATGTGGAAAGAATAAAAAATTAGGAAAAAAAGAAAATAATATATGCAATCTCACAGTCACGTGTTTTTACAAGACTGTTTCGTTTATAATATCCATATCACCGAACTGACCTAAAAATAATTTTAAACCGACTTTTAGAATGTATCAATATCTAAAAACGTGGTATGTTCTAACTAAAATATTGCCAAATACCAGTTTATTTATGTTCCCACAAAAACGGTTTTGGCCTCTGTGCGGGCAAGTGTATTGTGAGTGTTGCGCATATGCTCTTTCTAAGATACCGGTTCACCACTTTATGCTATATGAGTCATACAAATTATCTTAAAAGAGATATTATAATAGTACTGATATGCATAGTGACGAAATCTCACGTTTTAGTTCACCCGCACAGTGGTACGTATCGACGTTTGGGTGGCGCAATAATTCTTCTGGCTTTTTGCAACTTATTGATGTCGATGACCGCAATAGAGGCTATAAAAGTATTTGTAATTTATCAAGATTAGATGTCGACCAACGAGTGGGCATTTATTGAATCAGATTGAAAATAAAATATCACAATATTAAAGTAAATACATCATCATCAATAATGGAACATTGAAACCGAAACTTGAACCTGAAACTTGCGTGGTAGGCGAACGCGCTGATCAATAGGCCACGAGATACACGAATATTCTTGGTTCTTAATTACAATAAATAAATAAAAAAATGCCCATTGGACGTTTATATAAATAAATAAATAATTTAAAAATGCGCAATGCTGATTAAAAGCGCAGGCATCTTAAAAAAGTAAAGAAGTAAAATAATATGCATTAAAATTTTTCAGTCCCTCAACGCGCAACAAGATTTATCCATTTTTTTTATTTCGAGACATTTAGTACGAGAAATGAAGGCCGTTTACACGTGGACAATACAATATTGTACCAGGTCCCGATCTTCTTGGGACAATGATTCCCCCACCACCCCGATCGTATTGTCTTCGTTTGAAAGCGCATTGTCGACGACGGATGTGCGAAAAATGCGACATTAACTCGAGCAAAGTTGAAGAAAATTGCATGCTTCGTTGTTCTACGGTCATGACATCTGCTATATATAACAATAACGTTCGAGTATATTTTAAATGTCAGTTTCTATAACAACAAATAATTTAATCGTTTTACTAGATAAATTATGTACAAAATAGATCAACGCTCATGTAAAAAAAGGTTAGACAAAGATTCAAGTTCCACAGTAAATTCTAATAATAAATTTTCCTCTACCTTTCGATTAGACCCCTGGCTAGTTCCCAGAAGGGTATTTTATGGGATTTTGTTCCTCCCATCGTGATCATGAAGATCTCTGATGCTGAGCAGCGTCCTGGAAATCCTGGCCCGAGAGTCACTGCCAAGAGGCATAGCAGTGGCGGTATCGGACGCATCTGAAACAAAATAGTTCAATTTATTCATTTATTTTACAGCAACAAACAGTCAACAATGATAAAATAACATAAAAAAGATACGGTTTAAAGACAGCCCATCGAAGTTTCTAAATAAAAATCATACATATTAAATTGTGGTACAAAAAAGGGTGTTTTTGTGTATATTTTTATGAGAGTAGGTGTAGAGGTGTGTTTGTATGTATTTGTGTGGGAAAAGTGTTCAGGTGTGTGTAAGCGTGAGTATCATTTTAAGTACCAAGTGGAAGCGTATCGCAGCCAGAAATAATGAGTTTTAATTTATTTTTAAATAAATTGAGGGGCATGTTTAATATATTAATAGATGAAAAAAAATCATTTAAGTTTGAGCGAGAACGATAGAGGAAAGAGTGTTGTGCATAGTAAGTGCTACAGACTGGCAGATGGAATAAATACTTATTTCTTGTGACGCGGAAAGGGACATTACAACTGATTTTGGAAAGTAGGTTAAAAAAGTCTCCTTTATTATTTAATAATTTATATAAATAGCATAATTCAGAAATAGTGCGCCTATTTTTAAGGGTAAAAAATCTATTTTGTTTAGCAGATTGGCGGTAAGTGCAAAGCGTTTTATTGTTTTTATAATCTAGGTATGTAAAAAAATTTCGTTTAACATTTTTAATCCTTTCAATGTTTGTTAGGTATTGTGGGCTCCACACAACTTATGCAAACTCCAAGTTACTGCGTAAAAAAGTGTTGTATAAAGTTTTCAATGTATTTAGTTTTTTAAAGGGTTTAAACATTCTTAAAATAAAGCCCAGCATTTGGTAAGCTTGGAAAAAATTTAAATTTCAATTCTCTTCTTCTTCTTAGTCGTTTGCTCTTGGCAAAGCAGTCGTGGTCACATTGGCGGGAGGGAAGCACGTCGTTTCGATCCACTTCCACCCGCTTCTATCTTCAGCGCTTCTAGAGCCCTCCTTATGAGGAACTCCAGTTGCTTCTGTTTCCAAGTCTGTCCATCTGGTAGGACGTCTTCCTCGAGATCGAGTTCCCTCTACTCATTTTTGTACCACTAACCTTTCCATATTGTCTCTTCGTCACGTAACGTGGCCAAAGTACTTGAGAACACGGATTTGCACAATGGAAAAAAGATTCTGTTTAATACTCAGTTCTTAGATTATGAGACATTAGTCCTATGGGATGTCCATGTTATCCGAAACATTCTACGCCAGCACCACATTTCAAAAGCGTATATCTTTCTTCGTTCTCTTTTTCTCAGGATCCACGTTTCTGCGGCATACAAGAATATAGGAAAATGAGGGATTTGACCATTTATTTTGTTAGACTTTGTGATCCTGCGTTGTTGGCAAACTTTTTTCAATTTCTCCATCGCAAAGCAAACCATAGCATTTTTTCTCTCGATTTCAGCATCTCACCCTCCTCTGTTTACTATTATTTAGCCCAGATCAATATACTCATTAACGACCCCTATTTCCAATTTGATTTATTTCCGGTCTGTTCTCATTTCTCCAGTTAATTATTATCATTTTGTTCTATTACCTGTTAATTTCAAGGTCAAAATTATTGCTAGTATTTTCTAGTAAACAGAGAAGTTCACTTATGTCATATTAATTATTTCAAACAAAGAACTGTTGTTTTAATCCTCCCGGACACACACTGCGAATACATGTCTGTTGCTGTATCGAATTCATTTAATTAAATAAATCAATATATTATGGATGTATTGAGTTCAATTTATTTCATCAACATCATAAAAATTTAATTACTCTGAAGAATTTTTGACGTAAATAATTAAATATTTGTAATCAACGATAGTAATTTATGATAGGCACTTACACATTTACGTAATGAGTACCTTTATAAATAAAATACTGCCTCCGCAATGCAGTAGATTACAAGTAGGTACCGACTTATAATCTACTGCATTTATGGTTATAATTTATTGATAATGGTTAGTCACCGTAAAAATAAAAGTATTTTTATTTAATCTGTATAATTTAAAATGCAATTTAGCAGTGGCTTTAAAAACTCAACAAAAATATATTCTAATTCGTAAAATAACAATTATAATCCCAGCGAAATATTTAAAATATTTGTTTTTAAATAAAAAACACACACACAGAGAAAAAAAAAGTAGTGGTGTAGGTCCAAAATATTTCGTCAGATTAAAAAATGATCCCTTTCAATACTAATAAAGACTCTAGGAAAAATACAAACGGATTACAAGGCATTAGTGTAAAGTTAGCAACAGCAAAAATGTGAGAATCATTACAAAATTATTTACGATAAACTGAAATTTGTTAATTTAATCTAAATTATTCAATCTTTAGTAAATTCCCTGTGATTTATGCCATAATATTACTTGAAGAAAAAATTGAATACTTGAAGATAGACATGTCGTAAGTCGGAATAATCAACGCGCGTGCATGAGAAGATGTATGAATGTAGAGGAAGCGAGATCTGTATGCAAATATAGAGTGATTATTATCATTATTATAGATAACTTATATGGCGCCATTTTTGTAATTAAATACCTCAAGGGCGCTTTACATAGTGATTCTATTGTTAAATTAATTTAATTGAAGCTTTTAAATTTGTAATTTAATTAAAACAAGTTTTTTTGCTGTCACATGCTACGGATTTATTCAAATGATTTAGAGAACAAGTGGGTTTTAAGTTTTTTCCGAAACATCACTTCACTTTCACAGCCTCGCACCTCTGCTGGTAGAGCATTCCATGCCATAGGGCCTGCGACCGCAAATGCGCGTTCACTAAATTTAGTGCGCTGTTTGCGTAGAGGTATAATAACTTTTCCTCTCGCCGTAGACGTAGCTGATCTAAGCGTGAGACGCCTGTCAGATAATTCATCTAGAATGCATAGTTGCCTTAGATATTTCGGAGCAGAGTTGTGCAGTGACTTATACATATGATATTGCGTACTATCCTGTCTGCCTACCCTTACGGGGTGACAGCGTGATAGTTTGTTGTTCTTGTTGTTGCTGTTATATAAAAAATGATTTTGCGATTTCTGTTGAGGAATTTGTTTAAGAGGATACGCGGTGCAGACAATTTTGATAAATAGGTATTTGAACATTGATTTCTGTCGCTCTCTCGCAAACGCCTTTCCGATACTGCGACTGACAACGCACGTCGGACTGATTATACCTAACTGAAATCGACAAAACCGAAGTTTCGCTGTCCCATTTTCCGATCCCCGAAACGGAACCTATCTTGTATTTTTTTTTAGATAGCATCAAAATAACATTTTTGGGTTTTTGGATGGTCTTAGCAAAAAAAACAATTTGTCGAAAAATCAAAACGATATAGACTCGCCAATGGTAAATATCTATAGTGTGTAAAAAAATCACTGCTTAAGTGCCATAATCCCTGATCGTAAGTGCAAAAAGCCCGCCAATGTACAAAAGGGAAATATCACATTTTTTTACATTTTTAAAGTAATAAAGGTCTATGAAATATTTACTGTCTAGTGTAAAAATAATTGTTGTTACTTATTAGTGGAATAAATATATATTTTTTAAATTTGAAGTTGTTGGCCACGCATCTAATACGTCACGATTCATGTATTTTTGTTCCTGACCATTCAAATTTTTTTAGAAAATTCTCACAAATCTTGACGTCACAACTACCAAGGTCAAACATGTCGCGTTTTTCTAGAAACGTACTTTCATTTAATTTCTTTTTTACATTTACGTATGAAAACATTTCTCCACAATATTCATATTGATTTCGAAAGTTAAATTCATTATTCTAAATCAATTTCATATATTTTTATTGGTATTTACAAAATGTACAAAAAGTTCAATAAATAAAAAAATAATCAAGGGAGAAAATAGGCGAATACATTTGTATGAACAAAAGTCCGACCGCTTTTTCTCTTAAGATGCGAATTTTAACTGTAAAGTAGGTCGAATTAACGTGTGAGGATTAAACTTATATAAAATGTCTAAACTGGTTGTACTCATTCATTGCTTTTTGTAATAGCCTATATTTATTAATATTATACATGCTCAATAATATTTTACAATCTTCTGAATTGGTTTACCCCCGTAATCACAATTCATATATCGATTTAGGTACTTGACTTTGATTACATGGTATCGCACAAAATGTGTCCTTTTCTGGCATTTTATATTTATTTTATTTATTAATAGATTATTAAAATAAGTCAAAAATATTTATGTATCGTATTATCAGCGCTACGATTATTTAAAGTTTTGTTTTTCTGAAATTACTCCGCATGAGATGTCAACGACAAGGTTTTCTTTTGTTTATTATCTCTCAGTTCTGCCGATTAGTCCGTTGAGTAGTTTGTTTTTATCAAAATATGTTTGCAATTTCCCCTACGGTTGAAGTTACGTATTCGCCTGAATTCAGTCTCACACACAAGATAAAAGTTTCAACTTATTTTCTTTAAAAACGTCAACAGATGGAAGAGTTGAGGAAATGTGGATGTTTAAACATAGGCAAAACTGTAAATGTGACACATTGTGTAAAGTGGCCACTTAAACCAGCCAATGACAAGTCATGAATGCTTAGACTTCCATATTCCCTTCTCAAACATGTTTTTTCTTGTCTGTTGCAACAAATTTTGTTCTAAATAACTAGGGAGGAAACCCAGCCAGTCAACAATCATTTGGACACACTCAAAACATTGTTGAAGAAATTTTATTTCACTTTATAGACAATGGGGAAATATCACATACTAAGAATACCGATAAAAATTAATGAAATGGATAAAGAGTAATTAATTGTATTTTCAAAATCAAGATCGACATTGTGGAGAAATGTTTTCATACATAATTGTAAAAAATAAATAAATAAAAAAAAAAAAACATTTATTTAAAAGATATAAACATTAACATAATAGGAGGCTTGTACGATAAGGCTTGTCAGTACCGAGGGTTTTAAACAAGTATGGTCAAAAAACATTTCATTTTACAATTCCTAAGCAGATCTTATAAGAAAATGTTGACAAAACTTTTAAGAAAAAAATAATTCATTGGATTATTATTTTATGTTCAGTCAACTATTTCAATTTTTGTAAATATATTTTGTGTGAAAATACGTACGCTCTTAGTTCTCAGTAATGTTTGTAAAACTATTTAAATTTATAAAATTTCGAAAACTTTTTTCTTTGTAAAGGAAAAATAAAAAAACCTGCTGACAAGTCGGTTTCGCGGTTTAGTGGGTTTCATTATTTTTCCTTTTATATTTTTTGTTCATGTTTACCTTCTTAAATAAATATGTATATTTTTAAATACGTTCGTAGAAAAACGCGACGTGTTGGTTGTGACGTCGAGATTCGTGATATTCTTCTACACAGATTTCAATGCCAGAAACAAATAAACACGAATCGTGACGTATTAGGGGCGTGCTCAAAAACTATAAATTTTTTAAAAAAATGCCAAGTAAAAAAAAAAATTTTTTTGATGGACATTATTTCATTGACCCTTATTACTTAAAAAATACCGTGAAAATTCCCTATTGCAGATAACTTTTCATTATGATCGGGGCAGGGCATTTGCCACCTAAAAATAATTGTTACAATATTACACATGTTAATTAGCAAACTTGAATAAATTGTGTTACCTAACAATTCTCACGGTACTAATAAATACAAAGAATGTTAATTGTTTCTGTAAATTAAAATATACATTTTTTTCTAGCAAAACTAAGCCACTTCTACTGTATTACGAATCTTAATTACTGTAGAGCTAATTTTATTTTCATACTTTCTCGTCGACCTTTAGATTGTCATTGCCTGGGTAGAAAGGGAAATACCGTCGCATCCCTCTTTGTTTAATCTAGCTTTGTTACTTTGCCCCTTTTTTGCCAGCTGATCACTTTCTCAACGACCTCTAATGCAGTTATGTAGTCACCTTGAGCCAGGCCTGGGAAAACTTTTCGAATAAAGGGCCGCTTGAGGAATTAAACATTAGTGATGGACCGCTAGTAAAATATTATATATATAAGATTTACATTATTTTATGTCATAAATTAAACAAAAAAGTGATTGTAAAAAAACAAACATTTTTTTTATTTTCTTAAAGGTAGTTTATTACACATTATTTGAGACATAAGTCTCAACACCGTGGGTCTAAAAGTTCTGTGTTGAGATGGGACGAGCAATTATGTAGTAGACAGACACAAGAGTAAACTCGAACAACAACAAACCATCACGCCGTTTCCCTTTAGGGGTAGGCAGAGAAGATACAACGCTATATCACTCTGTATTTTTATACAGACCCTCGCTTCCTGTACATTCATACATCTTCTCATGCACGCACGCCGATTATTCCTACTCTTGACATGTCCATCTTTAAGTGATGAACTTGATCGTGCCATGTCTTTCTCAGTCATCCTTGTTTGCATCTTCAGACTGATGTTAGTGATCTACTCTAAAGATGCCCATTAGAGGGTGAAAGCGCTAATTGGTCGAAAAAATAAGTGGAAGTTTGCTGAGTATTTTTAATTATTAACTTATATGTATAAATACGTTATTACATCTTTAAATTATTGTCTTAACAGTTAAAAATTTTTTAGGTTTGTGCAACTTCACTTATTTACAAATAAATTTATATTTTCTAAATACTCAAGAAAAGAATTCAATAAATCTCTTCTTTACTTTATTGCATCTGTATATACTACAAATATTTACTTTTGTTAAATTGACTTAATAAGTCCGTAAATAAATAAATGTTTCTGTGGTGTATCTTCAAATTTCAAGTTAGCGTCGTGGTGTAATAGTCAGCGCGTTTGCCTACCACGCGAGAGGTCTCGGGCTCCATTTATTTAAAAGTTGTTTTCACACAAGAATATTTTATAGTCCCTGGACTGGTACCTGAAGCGTAAGACTATCTTACCTTAATGCAACAAAAAAAATATCAAGATACGCTGCGATTGGTGTACCAATGCAGTGCCCTATTTTTTTTTTTTATAAATGTATTGCAAAAAAATTGACATACAGACTTAATAACAGGGAATCTATATAAAACAAATTAATGTAAAATAAAAACGGAGTGTTCTCTGTTTATGATAGTCTCCATCTAATATAGCTCAGCCTGTTCTTAGATGGAGATTTTTTACCTTTAGAGCATAATATGGCGGCATAGGCGGCCTCCGTGGTGTAGTGGTCAAGACGCTTGACTCACAGACGGAAGGTTCCGGGTTCGATTCCCGGTGAGAACACAAAAAATTAAATGTGATTTTTCTCAAGCCTGGGTGTTCTGTGATGTAATTCACCGCTGTAATTGGGTCTCCTGGCCTGTTGTGGTGCAAAAATAAAAAAAATAAAAAAAAATAAAAATAAAATAAAATAAGTAGTCCTATACTAATAAAACAATAACATAAAAAGAAAAACTACAACTACTTAATTATAAATGCATAGTTAATAAAATGTAAGAAATTAAAATCGTTATTATACAAATATAAAGTATATATATGTGCCAAGAATACATGTTACTTAAACATTAATAATCAAGTATAATCTTTATATATATAATTTCTCTGTACGTGTGATGTCACCGTACTCCTCCTAAACGGCTTAACCGATTTACGTGCAGTTTTCAGAGAAATATAGATCTTTGCGCTGTGCGTGTTCGTAGATATTAAAATTTTCAATCGAATATGTAAAAAAAAGTTAGGAGTATAAATGTTTTATTCATCGATCTACCAGGGTTGCATTCGAGTAGAATGCATTTGCCAAAAAATGGAAAGATGTTGTTTTTTGTGTAAAAAAAGTCTGTTTTTGAATGTTTACAAACAGCATTTGTTTTTGGTGGATCTTAATCAGATGCTTTCCTTAAATTCCTTATAATTTCTACCCATTTATTTCTTTTTATTAGATTTTTGGTTACTCTAAAATAATATTAAATTCAGTAGATTTTTAAAAATGGTATTCCTACCTAAAAGAATGCCATAATGGAAAAAAAAAATATTTTATGTTTTGGAATTCAACCATAAACAAGTACCTACTTAAATTCAATATTTTTTTGTTTTGGAATTGAATCACAAACATGTACCTAGATGAAAAGTATTTTTCCAAGATGATAGCAGGCAAGCTAACGTTTGGGCAGGACAACGTCTGTCGGGTCCGCTAGTATATAATAAACAACAAATATAAAGCAATCAAATACATAAAAATATAAATAATATGTGTATCAATTATATAAAGTACTACGTTTTTTGATTAACATGCATTTTTCAAAAAAATCTTTCGCTACACTATTTATATGTGCAGTTATTTTTATTATAAAATTTGTTTTACATTTTGAGTCTTTTATATTTGGCAATAAATCATTAGATAATTTTGGAGTAATAACATTGTATTGATTTTTACCAACGGCGGTTCATAGAAAAAGGACAATTTGTGTTGCTGAACGAGTGTTTATATGCATCATTAGGTGCGGAAAGGGAATGACAATAATGGTGATGTGTCCATTCTTCCTATCTTGTAACCGTTCGCTTTATAGATCTATGTTTATGCCATCGCCACCGTAAGAAGCAGAGGCGTGTATTTAAACGATGTCATATCTCACGCTCAATGGCACATATAGGCCTTTCAAATAAAAAAGAATTTTGTTAATACCTCACAAATAACTTGTTTTTCAATTTCATTTCAACATCTATCCGTCCTTATTAAAAAACCCTTTATAAACTTAATATACCCCATGAAAATATTGATAAAGATTATTTATTATCTACACTAAATATGTCAACTCTTTACAAAAGAAGAATTATAAATGATTTATTAATTTTATACAAAATAACAAATGGCATATTGGACGTTCCGGAATTAGCTAGTATTATCGGCATAAAAGTACCTGTTCGAAATACTTGGCAGCTAACGTTATTTTTTAAATCTCCTGTCAGTCGCAATTATTTTTTCAATTCACCAATACCTCGACTACTCCGGCTAGGTAACGAGTGAAATTGAGTTATATTTTATTTTATTCAGAAAACATGCATAAAAAATATTAAAAACAATGATTTTCTAACATAAAAAGACCAATTAAGTTTTCATAAATTATGCAAAAGATTAAATTACTAAATGTGCCAAAAAAATAAATAAATAAGAAACTCAAGTGAGAAAATAATAATTGTTAACATTTCCGTTTTCCATGGAGTTTATCATTGGTATTAAATCAAAATACCGAATGCACACCCCGAGTCATCCACGCACACACACATGAACGCACATATAAAACATACACAAACATATACATTATATGCGGCACACAGTTGCGTGCACAGAGTTTTAAACTAGGGTAGGTAGTAGAAAAGAAAAGTACGTTTTATTTAAGTAATATATCTTACCAAACAGTTTCCTTCACTCGTCACATTAGTTTGAATCCCTATGTTGTTGGCTTGTAGTTATTGTTGAAATTACCTAAGCCACATCGAGTATCCAAATAAATGCTAAATTTATATTATATATTACAAGCCAAGTATTGAATACCTGAAGTGGTCGGTAACTCGGTTTACAATTTTAAAAGAATAAAGTCCGTTTTTTAACTTATTTGTATGTCAAAATTACGCGTCTTTCTTTTGTTGAATATAATGCTTTTGTAACATCATCGTAGAAACTGCCAGAACGCTTTAAATCTAAAATGTATGCATTGATTAAACACACATTTCCGTTACTATCACAAGTTTAACAAAACTCCATTTAAACTTTTTCATTAACAAAATAAACTTGGACTCTATTCTCGAATGTAAAAAAGAAATAAATTTAAGGTTATTTATCTGACATTTGATATTTGACTGTCTTTTGTAAAATAATAATTTAAAAAACGCTAGATGTCAGTAACGTGTTCGTTTTTTTGTTCTAAAACAATTTCTAAAATAAGCACTGCCTAAAAACTAACCCATACATGCGTAATTACAACTGAAAAATATCCCACACACACACGCATTGATCATGTATACAACTCTAATACGTGAAAAAAAATAGGCATATTTAGTTCGTGCCTCTGCCATTAGCGGCGCGCCGATCGGAACGAAATACGACTTAACCGAAATACATTTGGCGCATTTTTCAAATTTTACGAATAGTAAATCGTATATTTTATATATTTTTTTGTTATTGTTTTAATAAAATTCTAGTAGAGTAGGCAGTGTTTATATGGAACGCACGCCACTGGCGGCACATATACATAGCACAAACCACTCAAGATGTACATTCAGCAACTATCCCAAATAATCAACTCCATGAAGAAATTTTTTGTACAAATGCAACGTGCAGTTACAAATGTCCATTTTTACCCTGACCCTGATGCCATCTGACCATCTTTTTTGAGGTTTTCCGACGCCTCTCTTATTCTCCCAAGGTTTCCATCTTAAAATTTCAGGGGTCCATCTTGTGGGGTCTTGTCTCGCAACATGCCCTGCTCATTGCCATTTCAGTCTTGCTACGCGATCCATAATATTGTAAGTTAAATGTTCTAAGGATATAAATTAATATATTTATGAGTTCTTAATATAATTATTTATTTACTAAATTATACTTAATGTTTCTTTATTTTTTTATGTATCTCTATAATAATATATTTACCAGTATATATATGTGTTTGTGTGCGAGTATATAAATATATGTGTATATATATTAGTGTATTGTATATATACACATATATTTATATATATATATATATATATATATATATATATATGTGTGTATGTATGCAAAAGACGGTGTGTATGTATGTATGTAAATTTATTTAATATCTCTCTTTGTAACATTATACCTATGTGGGTACATATTCTTATTTTAACTTGTTATTGTTTCTTTTAGTCATTCTCGTGTTATTTTTACTTTTGAATTAATTTATATACTTATGTTACACTGTCGCACTTGAATGTATTGCTAATACATGCAAAAGCCCGTAGGGTAAATTGAAGCTCGTAGGGCGCACAACAACGTGAATCGGGCCGCAAGCTGCCCGCAGGCCGCAGTTTGCCCAGTACTGCCTTGAGCCGTTTGCAAAAAATGGAAGCTACTTTCTTCGAAGATATTTCAAACAAACTGGTTTTATGTTTATTTGCTACAGGGGTGCAATAACTTTTAACTATGATAAGTTATATTAAAATATGTTAATTTTTCGTACGCCTAAAAATATGAATGGTATTTTTAATAGATTTAAATGCCTAATAACGCATTTAAATATTTGCCATAAAAATATGTTGTGCTATTTAAAATGGTTTTGAGGAAGCTCAGTGGTTTGATATGTTTTTTAATATGTTGATAGACTAACAAAATAAACGAAAATTTAAAAAAAATATGTATCGTATTATCAGCGTAATAATTTTTTAAAGTTTTGAAATTACTTCGCTTGTGAAGTCACTTCGGTGCGTACTGCTGATCGGTTAATTCGATTCCCGCAAATCTGAAATCTATCACAATACAAATTGGTTGGTTATTATGTATTAATTATAATGGAAGTCAGCCTAATTTCCGAAGGATTAATTACAGCTACTTAATAAATTTGCTTTGCCGTGATCTTTTTACTATTAGGTGTTAATATACGTTGTGTCCGTTTTATTCTTAATTTTAAAATGAGCACCAAAAGTAAAAGAAAACGGCAAAGAAAATTTTCTGCTCCTTAAGAAAGTGTGATTAATTTTACGTTACATAGTAATATATTGGTTTATCTGATTAAAATCCTTCAAAATGGAATGCTAAGTAGACGAATGTGAGCATTTTCGACATATCTATTCCTCTTCTTCGTTTTCAATCAAGGAATAAATCTGCTAAAGCTGCTCGCGATGTTTGCGCAGTGTACGGTGAATTTACGATTAATTTTTACTAATTTTGCGTCATTTTTTTTGCCATGTCGTCATGTTCTATTCATTTGAAAAAATCTATGCGGCTCTAAATCGGCCCCATTTTGAAAACTTTTAATCATATTAAATAATATATGTAACGTAAATACAAATACAACATCTTGTAGCACAGAAAATTTTCAAAATTATTTCAACAGAGAGGGAAAACATTTTTAAGAAGGGAATATAGAAGTCTAGGCATTTACCGGGCTTATGACCTGTCATTGGCTGGTTTAATTGGCCACTTTACACACTGTGTAGCATTCACCATTCTGCCCATGTTTGAACATCCACATTTCCTCAACTCTTCCATCTGTTGACTTTTGTGAAGTACCTGAAGGACCAATTCAGGGAGAAAATCCAGCCAGTCTGTAAGCATTTGGACATACTCAAAACATTGTTGAATTAACTACCTTGTAAAAGAATAAGTATACAAAATCGGAAAATTGTTTTCAGGCGTTGCCTAGTAGGTGAATTGGTTCAGCCTGATGAATTTCACCCGCATGATAAAGGTTTCAGCTCTTTTACTTCACAAAAGTCAACAGATGGAAGAGTTGAGGAAATGTGGATGTTCAATAGGCAGAATGGTGCATGTTACACAGTGTGTAAAGTGGCCACTTAAACTAGCCAATGACAGGTCATAAGCCCTGTAAATGCCTCGACTCCCATATTCCCTTCTCAAAAATGTTTTCCCTCTCAGTTGCAACAAATGCCAAAGTATTTTAGTTAATCAATACTACATTTTCCAACCCCATTTTTTTTGAATTCACAACCCTCTAATCTAACACCGAATAAAAAAAAAACAAGGTAGCACATTTGGTTAAAATTAAAAATAACTTGTTTTTTAATCGACTTCCTGTAGATTTCAAATGCGTTATTGTGAGTTTTCTGAACGCTCCAGTTTAAGTTAAACCATCAGTAATCGTCTAAGATTTGTGCATATCCGGATAACGTCTGGCACTCGTTAATTCGGACGATTGGAGGTACTGTACTTACGGGTGACCGTCAGTTTACAAAATTGGTTTGTTAAACACAACCGTCTGTTATTGTTTCGAACGGTTAATAACACGTAACGCTGAAGGAAATAATTTTGATAGATTGTTTATGAGACCGGCCCTAAAATACAACTCACTTAGATTGCTTTTAAACATTTCTAATGATTTTCTGTCAATATGCTAATGATTGGTAATTTACAATGTAAAATATCGCTAGTTAACTACTAACTACAAGAATTTTGATTGACCGTTAATATAGAAATTATGCATGACTGCTTTGATATAAATTTGCTGTCAGTACTCATATAACTTGCAACTATTTTATTAATAATTTGTTGTCAATGGGTAATTTTTAACCTTTTCCTCACTAAGCATCCAAAAATTACACATGATCCGAACGGGGGGACCATACGACCCCAGCGCCTACTTGTATATGGCGTCAGGAGAATAAAACGTTGGAAGTTTTTATGAACGTGCATTCATTTTACTGGGAATGCTAGGATATCAGTCATTATGGAGGAGGAGGGACGTTCATTTGGGTGTTCACTTTTTCCAGGTGATCGGTGGTCGCATACATAACTCAGAAATTCTGATGGGTGTAGGTCTGTTCGTACCTGATAACTATCTTCGACAAAGACAGCATCGGTTGTTTTACCTACCGCGATGCAGAACCAACCTGCCAATGGTTATGCCGGTTGGTAGAGCAATCTTGCTACTTAATCGCATCGCCTCGGATGTCGACATATTTCACGACAGTGGGCCTTCCCTTAGGAAAGCACTTTCTAACTTTTAATTTTTCTTTTTACATTTTGTTATATTATTTTAATAACATAACTATCTACTGTAATTTGTGATCTATTATTTTATTTAGAATGAATTTGGTATTTTTTCTGTAATGTTCTAAATATCTGAATAAATAAATGAATAAATGAATGAATAAATAAATAATTTTTTTAATGTTTTCGCGTACACATATTTTACTCATTCGTGTATTTTATTCATTTTTGTTAGTTTGCCGAATGCGTAAGTACAACAAGTGAAGTTAACCCGTGTATTATTTACGTCTTTTTTTTTTAATATAACAAAATTTTAAAAATTTCACAATCACAAAAAGTATACGGCAAATAGCTTTTATAATACTTCAGTTTTCGAATTAAAATCGGTCAATGGGGGATTCGAATCCCCCCCTTCGGTCCGGCTAGGTTAATTATCATTCGCAAATGTTTTATTCTTAACATTTTATTGAGACTACAAAAAAATGACAGCTTTGAGTTAGTCGGGTAAAAAGGTTTGAAAATTCGTAATTATCTGGTAAATGAATATCACAAGTGTAAAAAAATATCTTCACTAATAATTCAAAGAGTATAGACTTTAATGAAATATTAAAATGCACATTCAACGATAATTTAAGACAATACTGTTGAGATTGGTATTAGGAAACTATGTTTCGTTGCATTTTAAGAATGTGTTATTTTATGTTTTTTCTGGAGCATTTACGTTTGGTGTGCAATTTGTAACTTCTCTATTTACCACATGTTTTAGAAAGGCCTATTTCACGCCATGGCAAAATCCACATAGAAGTAGTCGACAAGATGTCTAACGATTAGATCAGCTACATTTACGGAGACAGCTAAAGTCGTTTTACCTGTACGAATGCGCTTTTGCGTTCGCAGGCCCTACTGCATATTATGCTCTCCTGGCAGAAGTGCGAAACTGTGAGAGTGAAGTAATGTCTGAGAAAAAACTTAAAACCCACCAGGGCCTTGATTATGATAGGAAGATAAAGACGTCATACGTTACAGTTGAAGATAAATTCTCTCTAGCGATTACTAAGATACACTACCGACTCCCCACCTTTAAGTTTTGGGTAGGTACATCGATATGAAAGAGTGGAAGCGTACGTCACGGTACACATATCTATTTTATTTATTTTATTTGACACTTTAAATACATATACAATATATATATACATATAACGGTGGGCATATTGCCTTAAGGTAATTTCTTTCTACCTACCTAAACCGTTCAGTTTGAGAAAATTATAAATACATGGAAATATTTAATCTTACAATTTTATACAAAAATTAGAAGCAAAGATTAACAAAAATAAATATATATGAAAAAAAATTAACTCTATACTATGAAGAGTGGAGAGGGGATGGGAAGGAAATAAGAAGGATAAAAGAACAATTTAAATATTTAGACAGTGACGTTTCAATCATGACTTAAATGTAAATAAAGAAGGGGCGTCTCTAACATAAGTGGGTGGATTATTCCACAATCGAGCGGCTACTACTGTGAAAGAGGAGGCAAGAAAATTAGAGCGATGTCAGGGTATTAAAACTCAAATGACATAGCTTAAGTATGACGCCATAATTAAAGATAAAATTCTCGACACCGATAACGAAGATACACTACCGATTCCCCCGCCATCAAGTTTTGATGCGTCCGAACATGCACTAAAAATTAGATTAACAATAATTAGTAGTATGTAGGAGAATGTGTGGTGGGTGGGGGTTTGGGAAGCGGAGATTTTAGTATTTGCATGTTGGTGTAGTGAGTACTGATGAAGAGACGGGTATGTATCGAAACCGGTAGACATAAAAATGCGGGAAGTGGTTATATACATACTTATATTTACTAACATTAGATAATTTATATTTTTTTATTTATACCACTGAAATATTTATTCACATCTATTGGTCTTAGGTGTAATAAGTAAAATTAGTAAAGTCAGTTATCGTTTAACCTGTAGATGGGTTGGTAAAATATGTTTAAAATGTATTCGAGTGTGATTGTGACATTTTTTTTAATTTCCTATGACCTAATCAGTAATTGAACACTCATATAAGAACTTTATTCATTGGCCGAAGCGAACACTGATTTTTAACCTGAAAATTAAGTTTATTTACTTTGGGCATGTAAGATTGATATCATGCACAACCTTCGTTAACAAAAAAGACAGAAAAATTATTGTTATTTAGTAACAGGTAATGTAATAGGTTATATAATTTGTATATTGAACCTTTTTAACAATAATGCGTTACGAAATTATTTTATAAGTCAAATCTATTATTTTTACCATCATCAATCATTTATTTAAAGCTTATCCCATTTAATCTTAATTTATGACAAGCAACTAAAAAGTTCTGTCAGGCATAACTAGCAAACACCGTAACTTATTTTTATGATTAAGGTGTATAACTGGCGCTGGGCCAGTAATTGGGTACTAATACTTTTCCCTAATAAAAAACAAGATGTGCTGTTGCGTAACTGCTGATAAAGAAGTAAAACATAAAAAAATTAATATATATCTTAATATTTAGATGTTATTCTTCTGTACGTGTGATGTCACTGAACTCTTGAACGGCTTAACCGATTTACGTGCGGTTTTCAGAAAAATGTAGATCTTTGCGCTGCGCGTATTTGTAGATTAATAAATTTTCAATCGAATCTGTAAAAAAAAAGTTAGAAGCATAAATCTTTTTTTCATCGACCTATTGCAAAAATAGAATGATGTTGTTTTTTGTTTTTAATAAAAGTTTATTTTTAAATGTTTACAAACAACATTCGCCTTTTATGCATTTCAATCAGATTCTTTCCTTACATTCCTTATAATTTCTTCCCATTTATTTCTTTTAACTGGATTTTTGGTAATACTAAAATAATATTAACTGACATTCAATACATTTTTGAAAATCGCATTCATGAATAAAATGCGCCCCCGTCGGTGAGAAGAGCAAAGTTTGACATTTGCAAAAAGAAATATAAATTGAAAAATGAATTATTTAATGTTTTGGAATTCAACCATGAACAAGTACCTAGGTACCTATTCAAATGAAACATTAAAATAATATTAAATTAAAGCGTATTTTGATCATTTTTTGTTACGTGAAGGTCCACAGACTATGAAGTATTTTATAAGGCCGACAAATACTTAATACTCAAGCAATAATACGAAGAACGTTATAAATCCAATAAAAAATAAATAATATGTAAACGTATGTATTTGTCCTAGCGTTTAAATGATAATTTTTTTACTGATTTTGGCGTAGGCGATTTTTGTATAAATATGTATAGAGTAAACCTAGTGAATAATAGTATTATTTTTTAAACTTTTTTAATAATTACAATGGATATTGACTTGTCCACGAAAGTGCCAGATTTATAATAAAACAATTAAGTGAAAGTGATTCCCATATTTTATTTATTTGTTATTTTTCTAAACAGTGATATAATACGCAAAGTACACACTGACCAAGTTATTTAAAAAGGTTAATCATGCCGATTAACCAATTCCTTTATCGGTAAACTCTTTTTATTTAAAAAAAAAGTGTAAATCGAACTAATTTTATGGATTAGTATTATGGATTATTATTTTTTTTATATTGAAAAAATAAATAGCATTTACCGTAAAACAACGAACGCCGATGGAAGAGAATAACAAAATAAACTACAAAGATAAATAAAATAAAAATAATCATTCTGGATCTACGATGTTGTGGCCCTCGCGGACTAAGCGTTAGAGAACCGGTTTACACGGAACAGTAATTTATATTTTCACTTTCGTCAAGACAAACTGCTTTGGGCTCCCAGATTACATAAAAAATGCAAAACAAGTGTATTTTACGTTACAAAAATTTGACACAATTTTATTGCAAAATTGTCTTAAGAGTGTAAATTTTGCCGATGTGGTATTAATAAAATAATACCGGTTAAAATATTTTTTATATTTACAAAAATGTTCGCTTCATGGTGAAGTGGTTAGCGCAATTGGTTACCTACATGACGTCTCGAATTTCGTTCCCAGAAACGTCGACCTTTTGATGTGGGTCAGTTCTATATAGGTTCTTGACGCCACTGCAACCTGTAGGTATATAAATCTATTGTGACGAACGCTGACGTTAATGATAAGTTAATATCGCGTAATCTTATGTATGCTTATACGCTTATTAAAATGGTTTATTATACCGTATGTATCAGTATCACCTAAATTTTAATAAAGCAATACAAACGAAAACTGCGGCACGGTATATATCTATATTATTATTACCCCAGAATTAAACGCAATTCGAGCAATCTATTTTCCTATGGTCCATTCACATTTATCATACCTATGCTGTGTTTGGGGTTTTGCAATTAAGAGCAAAATTTCTGAGGTGCAGGTTATTCAGAATAGAGCGATCAGAAATGTGTTTCACGTGTTGTTTTGTATGATACTCATGCAAAGGACATTTTTTTTTTTTTAAATCATGCCTTTTAGCATGCTTTCCTATTTCGAGATAACTGGCACTATCATTAATACTACTCTCGACTCAATGCACAGCAACATAAAGCCCGCTTTCATTAGAGACATCCATCAGTACAGTACTCGATCAAAAAATAATATTTATATTGGATCTGTGAAATCTACGAAGTTTGGTACTAGATCTTTACAATACATAGGTTTCAAGGAATTTAATAAATTGCCACAAAAATTTAAAGTACCAATTTCAAAATAAAGAAACAGGACGTGCGAATTCAAGAATTATTTTTTCCAGAAGCACTTTGAATAAATAATGTTAGTTTATCCAGAGAATGCGCATCTTGAATATATAACTTTTAATATTTTACCGTTTTTGCTTGTACATGCAATTTTTAATAATATTAAAATGTTACTTGTGGTTTTTTTAAATACTTTTTTAGCTTGTATTTAAATACGTTTTTGATATTTTTTTAACCTGTATTGGGTGCGTATATTTTGTTAATTTAAAAAAAACTTTTTTATTCTTGTAATTTTTAACATATGCACTCTCGTACTAGTTCAGTTTGTATATATACATACATGTAATTTTTTTAACTTTTTTTATATTTTAATTTTTCTTTCCCAGATTGTAAAATGTAAACATCATTTTGAATTTATTTCGATACCTAGTATTATGTTTATTTTGTTATTTTTAAATATTTTTTCATACCCTTTAAATTTGTAGTATGTCATAATTTTTATTCTGTTTTTGTAAATAATGTTATAGTTTAAAATATAAAAACGTCTTTAAATATATATTGTTATCTGCATGTCTCTAAATGAGTTTTTAAAAAAAAACTTCTTAGGAATATTATATAAAATTATGTATAGTATGTTTTTCGATTTAATAAAAAAAACGTTGTTATGCGGAAAGCAGCTAGTCATAGAAAAGTAAAACTGAGGTAATAGCACTTATGTGAAAATAATGAGTTATTAAATCGATACAACAGTTGGAATAAATGTTTTCTACTTTGACAAATGATAAATAATGTATACATTAGTTTTTTTCTTTTAAAACAAAACATAATTAAATTAAGTATTTAACAAGTTATAATGATTTTTAAATCTGGCTGACTACTCAACAAATATGCATTCTGCAGAAAACAGCCAGACCTAAATTGAACGATACTTCATTCAGACTTTGAATGTATAAGGCGATATTCTTTTAAAATATTTTTTTTAAATTTTAATTTGTTGCAACAGAGAGGGAAAACATTTTTGAGAAGGGAATTTGGAAGTCTAGGTTTTATGACCTATCATTGGCTGGTTTATTTTATTAAATATAAATATGAACAACTCCTTAGGGAGATAATCCAGCCAGTCTGCAAGCATTTGGACATACTCAAAACATTGTTTTTTAATTTTTTTATTGCTGGTATTTTTAAAAGAATGTATTGATAAAATTAAAACACTTTTGCATTGATTCAAATTAATTTAAGAGAATTAGATTTCTGTAGACCGTAAAATTTTTCTAGTGCTGTGGGAGTTTTCTGTTAATTGAGAAATGTCGTTTTTATGATTGATACTATTTTCGGGAGGTGATTTATACAGTTTTTTTTGTACGAAAGCGGTTCGGCGGTTTTTTAGCGAAACATAGAACTGACCTTACCTCGCCCGTTAACACCGACACCTCTGAGCTGAAACTCTTTGGGTGAGTGAGAAAAGCGTTTAAATTTCTCGCTCATAACTTCAAACGGAACGCAGTAATGGAACTGTCAAAATTTGTCGAATAACTTTTACTAAAATTTAAATTTGTGTTCTATTTAGTATTTTGCTACATTTTGTAATAAGACACAGTTTTAATGTCAGATTGTAAAACTTAAAATTTTTAAATTCAAAAACACTAAATAGTGTTTATAGATTTACTGAATTACCCAGTACAAAAAAAAATACACCATTTTTGATATTTTAATATCTATATAGCAACATATTACAACAGAGATGAAGAACATTTAAGAGAAGGTAATATAGAAGTCTAGGCATCTACAGGGCTTATGACCTGTCAATGGCTGGTTTAAGGGGCCACTTTACACACTGTGTAACATTCACCATTCTGCCTATATTTGAACATCTATATTCCTTCAATTCTTCCATCAGTTGATGTTTGTGAAGTTAAAGAGCTGAAACCTTTATTTATGCGGGTGAGATTAATCTAATTGAATTATTTCACCTACATACTAGGCAACGCCTGAAAATGTTATTTTTTCAATTTCTATACTTCTTCATGGACCAGGTAATTTATCAACAATATTTTGAGTTGGTCCAAATTTTTGTAGACTAAGACTGGATTCAACTCCCTGGGGAGCTGTTTATATTAACATGTTACAACAGAGATGAAGTCCACTATCATTCCATTATAACACCCACTCAACCACTCTCTCACACTTACACTAACAAACACACTAGCATGTATTGTGCGAGTATTTAATGTATTTCTATGGATATTTGTCATTGGTTTTATTCTCTGTGTATTTTATTTGTAATATTTTTTTACATGTATTACTGTTGATATCGCTAATAAATAAAATAAAATAAAAACTTTAAAAATAAGGGGTTTTTTATTTAACAGTTCATTAAAATAAGTGTTAAATAAAATACACGAGGAAATAAAAAGCACACATTTGATGAGTTAATTTGTTTATTTTTAGCGCCTTATGGTGTGTTGTTATACGCTACTAACTGTAGTCAACAAATCAAAAAATCAATCTAGTTTTCAATTTTCATGTTAGGCAATAGCAACACAATAGCGTTTAATTTGAATGGACAACAATCCGGTGTCTCTAATCGTGCTGATTTTCCACCCGAGTACTTCCGCCGAATGCAATCCGACACATCCCGACCGCAGGCTTCGGTTGAGCCGAAGTTTCAGCCTACTTTTGGTCGAAATCTGTCAGTAAACATAAGATATACTATTCAATTCGTTCAAACTCTTTTAATTCTTTATACATTTAGGCTCCTCTGCATACATTTTCAAACCTTAATTCATAATGCGAAATTTAATCACGTCCGATTATTATTATCATAATGAAAAAATAAACTTAACCCCACGCCCTTCACACAAGTCCCCCAATAATTATTAATTTCAAATTCTTAATTAATTATTAATTTCAAATGGAATAAGAGAAATATCTCTTCATTCCATTTGAAATTAATAAATGTCTATGAAATACTATCCAGTAAAAAAATAATTTTAAATTTTGAATTTTGAATTCTCACAAAAACAGTCATTCCATTGGCCACGCCCCTAATACGTCTCGATTCATGTTTATTTATTCCTGAGTATTCAAATTTGTTTAGAACATTATTACACATCTTGACGTTACAATTACCAAGGCCAAACTTGTCGCCTTTTTCTAGCAACGTATTTTCAAAAATGTCTTTTTTACGTTTATGTGAATTAAGTATTCTAAATCTATTTTTTGTATTTTTATCGATATTCAAAGAATGTGATAATATTCTGCTTATTAAAATGTTAATAACTACAAAATTAAATTCAATCAAATCACAGTGAAAGGATTGTTAACTCTACTTACCTTCGATGGAAAAGGAAAGCATAAAATATTTGTTTAGTTAATTTCCAAAAACGTTGGACTTCTTTGACAATACAATGTAAAATCATTGATCAATCTACGAATTCTTTACAAGACGAGAATTTCGCAAATATCAAGGAGGCATTAATTTGGTACAGCGAATAACACCGGCACGACAGACAGAAAATAAAGCTCGCCCTTCTAAGAACTACGAATACATGAAGTATCCAACGCCGACAAATTGTATAAAGGTATGTAGATAATTTAGACTATTACGAAATAATTTAATACCTTGAAAGAAAATAATTTATTACCGCCATAAAAATGTAATGTCTCACTTTAGGTTTTATTTTCACTTCACGTTCAATTATAATTAGTATAATTTTACATAACGTGTGTACTGAATTACTCTCACCAAAACTCATAAAATAGAGTTATGTTATTATTTATGATTAGTAGGTATTCATTTCAATTTTAAACATTTTTCATTTTCACTTAAGCTACCAATAAATAAACATTTCCTTACATACAATATTGTTTACTGTATAAGATAGTGAAAGAAGGGTGATACGGTGCACAGCGATTAACTTTGCCAAATAAATGTTTGTCACAGGAAGGAGGCGACAGCAGTTTACAATGAAGTCCTGATGTTGACTTTTATGTATTGGAGCGAAGTCAAGAATTTGAAAAGTTAGGATAAAAGTAGGCTGAGTGCTGTCGAAATAAAATCTCGCAGGATAATGCGTGGTTAAACCTCGGAGTAATGATGCGTCAACCTATAAAGAAGCTCTATCACTATGTTTCATAGAACGCAAGCGATGTTGGTTGGCAACAAATTGGCGGCCATTTTGTTTTGTTTGACAACAAACACATAACGGTTCTTTTGGATGCTTTTGTCACTGTGCTTGGCTTTGTTTGAAAATAACTTAGATATTTAAGTTATAATCAATAAAATCGACTATGGCGAATTGCAATATGTTTGGTTGCAGCAGTAGGAGCGTCAAAGGTGTTAAAGGAGTCAGTTTTCACAGGTAATTGATTTCGAATATTTTCCCATGATTTACATTGATTTTTGGCATTTATTGCCCCGACACGTGTATTACGTTGCTTAAAAATTTTCCTTATATCAACAAATTTCAGATTTCAGAAATATTTATTACCTGGAATAACAATTCACAGGTTATTTCATGTTTAATTTTTTTTAACAACAACAAGCAAACGTCAAAGTCAAATCGGGTACTGTCAGTGTAATAGAAAACATGGAGAAAACCGTAAGAAAAAGAAATCAAAATTGGGAAGAAGAAGAGAACGTAATAAACGAGTTCTTTTGTTCATTCGTGTTTCTTTTTTAATCACAATTAATTCAAACACATACAACATTTCAGATATTATTAAAATAAATTATTAAAAATCTCTTTAATTGCATTGAAAACATCACAGAACTTCAAAATTGTTTTTTTTAAAAAAAAAAACTGATAAACTATCCATTTTGATAACCGAAAAATATGACTTTTGACAGATCGCGTGCTTATCTAGCGGTATATCCCATAATATGTAAGTATAAGTCTCTATGGTCGCTATCCCAGATTTAAGCCGAGTTTAACTCTATGCGAGGTCATTATTCTCAAGCTTAACTTTATACCCGATTTATAAGTAAGGCCCTAGGTACAATATCACTATATTGCTTTTGGGAGAAGCTCGTTCTTGCAGCAGGGGTTACATAATTTTCAGCCAGAGCACATCTCGTGCAACTGTTTTGCTGGGTCCTTTGTTGACTAGTTTTAGTTCTGTGAAACAGGAAAATAGCTGACTTTACAAACAACTGCTTAACACACAATACGTTTTGTTCGCCAAAAAGTACAAAAGTAGGGTACAGAAGAAGGCGTCAGGTTGTTATTTCCAAAATATATTTTTGCACCACCGTTAAAGCTTCTATTCTGGTTTTGGTAACTCCTCCCCAGCTCAATATTCCATATGTTAATGTGCACTATACAAGAGGATAATAAAATAATTAAAGTGTCTTTATTTTAGTACTATACTATACTTGTTTTTTTTTAAATTTTATTTATTAGGGATGTCAACAGTAATGCATGTTAAAAAAATGTGACAAATAAAATATACAGAGAATGAAACCAATGACAGATATCCACAGAAATACATTAAATACTCGTACAATACATGCAAGTGTGTTTGTGTTAGTGTAAGTGTGTGAGAGGGTGGGTGAGTGGATGTTATAATGGAATGAGGATGGACATGTGTCTAAATATTACTGCACATGTGTCAAAAATATAAAAATATATAAACTATTAAGAATTAGAGACAAAATAAGATTTTATTATTGAAACTAAGTATTAAAAAAATAAGGTTGTTTTCAAACGCGTATTTTAAATGGTAGTTTGTGACAATCAAACGGATCAATGAGGGGAAAGTTTAAATTATATTCACGAGGTAAACGTATAAGTGGAGAGTTCTGGGCGTAGTATGTACGAACTGCTGGCACATGAAATAGAGAGCTCGACGGGTGATGAGTGCGGTAGCCAGGGACATTTAATAATAACTCCGACACAAGATCCGGACTATCAAGGCGTCCACAAAGTATGTCACGAAGGACCCCCATGTCTAATAGTAGGCGGCAGTCTTCTAAACTAAGCAAGTGGTGCTATTTGCAGGAAGACATATAATTGAGATCGGTATTCCTGCATCTCCAGTTAAGATGTTTAAGAAATGTCTACTGAATTTTCTCGAACCTTTCTTTATGTGTGACATATTGTGGAGACCAAACAGAAGAGGCATACTCGAGCAAACTGCGAACATAAGCAAAATAGACTATTTCAATACATGCTATATATTTAAATACCTGACATGTACGAAGTACAAAACCAAGATTTGTATGTGCACGGGTCAGTATGTCATCGAAGTGATTCTCAAATTTAAGTTTGCTATCAAGAATAACACCCAGATCGCGTATGGTATCAACTCTACAGTATAGGTACTAAAGATGCATAAATGTCAAGATCTATGTTTTAGGTACTTTGCTGAGATAAGCATTATCGGCAAAATCGAAAAAGGAGTTCTGCGTTGGTTTGCACATGTAAAACGGTTGGAATTGAAATTCCATCTACTTCGAATTTACAATTTGTTTATTTAATCATACGCCATTGAAAATTTCCATTAGACGTATCCTTGAATTGGAAAAATATCTACAATATCGACGTTCGAAACTTTTAAACGGTTAAAATGTAACTATTCGAATATTTGTTCTCGATATAGATAGTGTGTTCCGTTTAGCGTTCTACCTGTGGTTGAACATACACATTTCTTCGATTCTTTGGTCTGTAAAATGTATTCGAGTCAAATTCAATTGGATACATCAAGGTAAATTGTCATATATTATCCTCTAGCGTCCCTGGGTACATATATGGAATTCAGGTTTTTTTTTAAACACTGTAAATGATTTGTTTTACACTAGAAATATTTCAAAACAACTCTCATATATTAAAACATATTGTTTGAATGAAAAAGCAGAACATATATTTTTTTCGACAGATTTTATTGATTATTTTTTCGGTCAAAAATCAAGTGTGAATTACTCAAAATGGCGTCTTTTTTTTGTGTTTTATAACAATGTTTTTTAAATAAATTATTTAAGTGAGAAAGCCATTTTGTAAATAATAAAAAAAAAACTGTTGATCGTTTCGGTTTAATATTATCACCCTAATGATTTAAAAGAAAAATTAGTTTTTTGAGGTGGCCATGTTTGTCTCAGACCTTAAAAGGTTATGTCTACACCTAAGTCACGAAGAATAAAGAAGAAAAAAATAAATCTATATTTATTATATTTTATTTTTATTTTATTAAAATAAACGGCACCTAGTGCCTTTTACATATTAGTTACAAATACAATTAAATATACATACATGTAAGCATAAGTAATACAGAGCATTAAAAACAATATGATTAATTGAGAAAGTCTAAGAAATATAAACTTTATAAAATAATAAAATATTACCAGTTATAGAATTTTCGATAAAAAAAGATAATTTGGTATTAGAAATACTTTGAACCAGTTAAAAAAAAAACTTAGAAGACAATTTCGAATAACATTTAAAAAAATCAAATATAATTTATGTATTATTATAACTAACTAACTAACTAACCATCACGCCATTTCCCCAGAGGGGTAGGCAGAGAGGATAGAACGCCACACCACTCTGTCCTGGCACACTTCCTTTGCTTCCTTCACATTCATACATCTTCTCATGCACGCACGTCGATTATTCCGACTTTTCACATGACCACTTTCAAGAATTTGTTGTACTTGATCATGCCATGTCTTTCTCGGCCTTCCTCGACTTCTACAACCAGACACATTCGCATCATAAATCTTTTTAGCCGTTCTTTCATCATTCATTCGCTCCACATGACCGAACCATCGCAAAAGACCTTTCTTAATTTTGTCGATAATGCTTAACTCAGCCTTGCATTCTGCTCTAATTTCGACATTAGGGCACCTATCATACATTGTTTTTCCGCACATTCGCCTGAGGGATCGCATTTCAACAGCATTCAGTCTACTTTCGTCCCTTTTTTTCCAACTCCATGCTTCGCTTCCATACATTAGGGTTGGTACCAGAACTCCATTATGAACTTGTATTATTATTGAAAACTAATATTTAGGTAAATAGTATATGTTTATGTATAAAAATATATAATGATGTAAAAAAAATGATAAAGAGAAATATTTTTTACCTATAAATTAATTCAAGAAAAGAAACGAAAAAATAAAAAAAAAACACTAATAAATAAGTTTAAAACAATTTTTTAACAAAAGTAACAAATAGTTACCTAGAACTATTACTAATAAAATAAAGAAGAAGAGCCGTTCTATATGTAATAAATTTCATGTGAAATGAGTCACCAATGTCCTGGTACTTATTGCCTAGAGAGTGAAGTCTATGTATAATATGTTCGTGACGCAGAGTGATAACGCGCGCGATACCGCTTATAGAGATGCCATTTTGCTCTATTGCATAGCACTAAAGCGTTACAAATTTTCAATTAGCGACAAGTTAACTCTGCTGGGCGCTATTATTGTTTTGTTTGACAACGGAAGTGCAACGGACGCTTTTGTCGCTTTGCTTGGCTTTGCTCATAAATAACCTAAAAATAATAAAAACAGGCAAATTCGATAAAAAATTAAACAAAACTATTTATTTTGTTACAACTGGGGATTTAAAAAAATGATTCTTATGTACGAGTACAAGGTAATAAAATATTAAGAAGAATTAAAAAAAATATTAATCGAACTAACTCTAATTATATTAAGATATAAAAATTACTAAAAATAAAATTTATTTATGCTGTATCCTATGAAGGATTATAAAATGCCTGAAACATATATCCCCAGAATCCTGAACTTCACGAGTTTATTTTTCTTTTTTTTTTTCTTAAATAATCATATATTTTTATCCCTTTTTCTTTCATTGGTTCCTCTTTCTCTTTCTTTCAAACTCATTATCTGATCCTTTATTTCAAATAATAATTTTAAAATGTACAACATAATGAAAATTTATATTAGGAATTTATTTTTAACAGTATTTATATGTAAAACATAATGTACTTTTTTATATAAATGTTGATATGTGCCAGCCTTATCTCCCAATTAAAAATCAGCTGTTATTTTTAATCAATAAGGTTTTTTTCATTTTATCTTGTAATATGATATATATTTATGTATTTTTGCTACAAAATTTTTGACCAATATCTTCTTGTGACCAGTCTGTTAGGTTGGCTGGAAGATATTGCTTTTAGCAATAAGTCCGCCAAAGTACTTATTCTTTGTACATGAAGTTTTAAATAAATAAATCAAATTTAATATTTGAAAAATAATAAATACCTAGTAGGTACTTATATAATGAATAAAAATCGCAAACTGTAGCTAACTTCGGGCTTTACTCATAAGCTTGATATAAAGTTACGCCAAGGCATAGTGGTAGAATACGGATAGAAATATCATCCTTATTATAGTCGTAGAATGAGAATGTTATTTACATCCTTATTATACCATTATGCCTAGGCGTAACTTTGTACCAGGTTTATAAGTAAGGCCCTTAATGATTTATAATCCTACTTCAATATTTGTACGTATGGGTGGCTCGATAAGTATTAGGGCGTGTGTTATTTAATACTCTGAGGTTCGTTCCCAAGAAAGTGGAGTCAAATACAATTGGATACAACAAGATGAATATTTTTTTACGGTTTTATTATTGCTATGCACATCTACAGGGTGTTCATTAAACCCTGTCATATTCAAAACCACGATGATCAGTGTGAGCAAGAAGACATATTGGCACATTAAAATATTTTTTTAGAACGAATAAAATTTAAGAAAATAAAATATTTAAAAAAGCAAATGGTTGCTGCAAAATGGGGGGAGTCTGATACACCGACAACAGAGCTCCCCTCACTTCGCCACTGCAGAAGTAAGCAACCACTTGTTTTTTTAAATATATATTTTTTTTAAATTTCTTTCTCCCAAATATTTTTTTTTATACGCTAATATGTCTTCTTGCCCATACTGATTATTGTGGTTTCGGATGTGACAGGGTTTAAAGAACACCCTGTATAAGTCGTTGGATGGTTTAAGTGGCCACATCACACACTGTGTAACATTCACCATTCTGCCTGTGTTGGAACATCCACGTTTCCTCAACTCTTCCATATGTTGACTTTTGTGAAGTAAAAGAGCTGAAACCTTTATCATGTGGGTAAAATTTATCCGGCTGAACCAATTCACCTACTAGGCAACGCCCTAAAAGAATTTTCCAATTTGCAAACTTCTTCTTTTACCAGTTAGTTGATGGAACAATGTTTATTTATTTATTTATTTTTACATCAACGGCATAAATTGCGACTATCATTGCAACTATCAGTGAATATAAATATGAAGAAAAAAAATACGTATATAAATACATAACAAAAAATGTCGAAATTGCATAACTATAATAATAATAATAGTAACAAGTAGCTAAATACACATAAGCAATCAAAAATATTAACGAAATAAATACATAAATATGAAAAAGCAAAAAAAGAAAACATTTTAAAATACACAAAAACGTTTAAGAATTATATTGCGAGAGAAAAAAATAAATCAGACCCGTTTTAAAACTATCAAGTCCAGAACCAAATATATCAGCGTTGTCCTCATACTGATCTGTGGAGCCTAAGGATAGGCGAGTGCATGTGGTAGTTGGTCCTAGAACTTGCAGAACAAAAAGGAGATCTGTGGCGGGTATGTCGGCCACGTACACGTAAACAGTTATTGTTTATAATGTGATAGAACGGAAAAAATAAAGAAAAAATATTCGTGTTTTTCCAATTGTCATAATTATGTCTGTGCACTGTCTAACAAAATCACTGGGATGGTAAAAATATTCAAAGTATTTTGCAAGTAAATCTTTTTACTTACCAAATCATATTTCTTTACGATTGTATATTCACTAAAGTGGAAATTCATAAGCCATAAAGCTTTTTAATAAATAAATTTCTTTTTAAGTAATAATAGCAGCCCATAGCATTATTTATGGTAATTCAATAGGCTCACTTAAATAATGTATGACGAAAGGTACAATAGCTTCGGCTATCTCCCATAATCGGAATTAATATTTTCTAGCGGAGTTGTTCAGGAGTTAACTAACCCACAAAACATTTTTTAACGTTTGACAAACGAAAATTTTCTATCATTAATATTTAAATCATTAACTTTGTGGGCAAACATTTTATTAAATGGTCAGCGTGTTTGCCTACCATGCAAGAGGTCTCGGGATCGATTCTTGACTTGGTTGACATGAAATATTTATTTAAAAGGTGTTTTCACTCTAGAATATTTTATAGTCTCTGGACTAGTCCTGAAGCATAAGGCTGATCATCTTACCTTCATGTAACAAAAATGATCAAGATATGCTGCGATAGGTGTACCAATGCTGTACCCTATGCACTATTAGGTGCGGAGAGGGAATGATGATGATAATGATGATGAAATAATTATATGTTACCAATTATCGAATTTTCAATGTCTACCAGTTTCGAGACGTACCCGACTCTTCGTCAGGACACTAACTACACTTACATGTAACGTATTTTTTGGACGCACTTTTTTCTCTGAAAATTCCATTTTAAATTGCGGTGCATCTTATGATCCAATGCGTCTCGTTCTTCAAAATCATTTTTTTTTGTAAAAATTGATACATGCATTTTGAGATGTGTCTGATGGCCTGATGCGTCATATCGTCCGAAAATACGGTAATACCTCCTATATACCTTCATAAGAGTGGTAGTTGATAAAATCAACGTGCTGACATGTCACATGACGTTAGTAACCAACACCATGTATTATGTCAGCATGTGTTATGCTGTATATATATATATATATATATATATATATATATATATATATATATATATATAAATGTAATTTTAGGCGTTGCCTAGTATGCAGAAATTATTCTGTTAGAATTCAATAAAGGTTTCAGCTCTTTGATTTCACAAAAAACAACACATGAAAGAATTGAATGAATATGGATGTTCAAACATGGGTATAATTGTGAGTACTGCACAGTGTGGATAGTGTTATAAGTGGTGTATTTTATTCAGTTTTAATGCGTATTGGAAAAAAAACAATAAAATAGTAAAAAAGATTCTTACTAAAAAAACTATCAATACGTGCATATAAAAAAACCCTTGATACTAGTTCGCAATAGAGGAATGATGAAATGAAAGGAGAAGAAAAAAAGACATACAAAGACAAACTACACAGAAGATTTTATCGAATCATTTTATTACCCTCACATATAATCGTATTTACCCAGCCCACTGTATCCACTGTACCTACCATTGGGACACCGAATGCTGCATATCTCGGTTACCCAAAGGGGCTACAATGTATTGTGTACTGCACATTTACTAGATTTCCGCGTTAAAATTTTTGCTACCTACTGAGCCCTAGTGTGAATGTTGTGGTTATGCTACTGTGGGTACAATATTTTCCTCTCCGTTCCAATAACAACGGGACTGTCATCGAATGTGCATGTGTTCTTGATATTCTCAGCACGAATACTAATAAGTCATTTTAATTATGAATAAGTTGTTTCATCCACTGTGTTGTGCAATCACGTGCATCAATAACCAAGAAAACGACAAGTACATAGTTGACTAAAGGACATCCGATAGAGCCTGCCACGAGAAATGTTCGAACACTAACTCTGTGTGGCTATGATGTCACATTAGTCGACATACGATACAATACTTGATATATCTCTCTTTTTTTTTTAATTTATGAAGTTGTATTTGTTGTTATCTTCAAATTGACATTTTCACACCGGATTTCGAAAGTGAAATTCATATAACCATCCTGGATTTTAATGCAAAAAATATTTGACCTTGCTACCCGAAGAATGATGTCCGCAAATATAGCAATATATCTGTATTAGAGAAAGCACGAAGATAGAACACATAACAAGTAAGACAGAGACGCTGACGTGATAGGTAATAAAGAACTCACACGAGAAGTAGTATCATACATGATAAATATAGTGCAGGCAAATGGTAAAATAAACCAAAGTAGAGAACAAAATGCCGAACACTCTTCCAGTGGAACGGAAGGCCTGTTGACTACTGCCAACAGGCCGGCTTCTCTTGAAGAGTTTTAAGTGGTTCCTCTCCACGTGAGCAAATGCTGAGAAGTTCCTGATTGGCCCACAATATATCCCTCCTGATCCAAATAGTTTAGATAAATTTTAAAATATTTAATTGCCGAAAAATCCACTTTTTGAAATATAAAACTTGTATATTAAAAGCAAGGTAAATAATAAAAAAAAAAAACAGATACGCTGTTCGGTAGCTGGTGTTGTGTGAAACAAATTCAGTGGATTGTTGATAGTGATGGGGGACGCACGCGTGAATTATATATATATTTTTTGGTATAACAATGCTAAATTAAATGTTCATTTTTATAAATCAAGGAAAAGTAACTATTAATCTGTATGTCTTTATGTTTTTTTTTCAAATGTTTGAGCTTTAAAATATTCCACCTTTTGCCTGTGGTAACACGATGTTACATCGCCGCGCGCAAAGGGATTATTTACCAGTCTTTTTAGAGTTAAGGTTGGAAGAATCCCGATACAACGTAGGTAATTGAATTAATTTGTACTAAGACTTATGACTTACTTTTTTCTTTATGGTAGACAAACGCGCTGACCATTAGACAGCGAGGCAGACAAACGAAACCACGCTTGGAAATAAATATCCCCCTTTTGAATAATTTATTTACTTTTACTAAGAGATTGTGGGTTGGGCAAATTTAGCTAAGCAACGTTCATTTATCACTACGGAAGTGTCGTTTGCCTTCACTGCCATTCATCTCTATATTTCAAAAGGCAGTTCAACTTGAAAGTCAAATATTATAATATAAAAAATATTATATTTGGAACAAATTCCATTGAAAATGTTTGTCAAGGCCTAAGGTCACATAAGTTCTCAATTATTTGTATGGTAAAAAAACTACCTAAGGTTAGGTTTATGATCTTGCAGCGGTCAGTAACTCAATACCGTTTATTTGAACAGTTTAAGTGTGTATAAGTGTGTATGTCGGATATCCTATAGACATTAATTTATTGAATTTAAAAAGGTCAAGACAAAAAAACGTTTCTTGGTCATGGAGTTAATTATTTTTAGCCATAAATTACAATATGAATGACGTTTAAAACATGCTGCCGAATAGATGAACAAATGTAGAGATCAAATTCAAATTCAGTACACATTATCCATTTTGAATTTTGAAAATAATGTCATAAATAGATGCTTACATGAATGATGAACGTATAATTGGAATTAAACATTTTAAATACTTGGGACTAACGATTAACTGCCAACATTATCAAGTCTATTTTTCAAAATAAAAAACTTTGTTCGAAAAACGGAAAAAATCTAATGATGAAGCCTATGTCAAATCAAAAGTATGTTATGTGCAACTACTATAGGGAACAGGAAATCAAAATGACATAAACAGACTACAAAGACAGCAAAATATTTTTTTAAAGTTAGTATATGACCTAACAGCAACTAAAAAACCCTTCGAACAAATTTAACTGAAATTTTTCAACTAGAATCCTTTAAATTTATTCATAAATTAGCCACTGATGTAATTGTAGACGAAGAACTAAAACTTGTAAAATAATAAAGTAAACATGAACACAATACGAGAATATCAGAAAAATATTACAAACAACGTTTAAGAACAGCCGATACTAATAAACCAGGGATTGAAGATACACAATAAACTACCTGACAAAACTGAAAACAAGACTCAGACAACCTTTACAAAAGATGTTTAAAATATTATCATTAGCCAAAAAGTATGTATTTAAAAAGACAAATTATTTTGTTAAACTAATGTAATCCGTAAGAGTTCAGTAAATATATTTGAAAAAAAAACTAAATCAAAAAAGTATTGGTGCAAAACAACATGACAAAGAAAACAAAATATTTAAGGCATTAAATTAGGATAACATATCAGACAAGGGAGGCAATTGCAAACACAATTTTTACATACTGACACCATATTTTTAATTTCTTAATTATCTGTATCTACCTTGTTATGCTATACTGTCTTTTCATCTCTGACGTCATATGATCGAATTGACTTAATCGGTGACCCGAAATTTTACTCCGTATTCCACACTGAATTAAACTTTAAAATAGTTTTTTTTTCGTATTTTAAATAGGCCTCTGTGAAAAAAAATGGCCACTTCAAAGCGATTTTAAACTTTAATAAAACACAATATTATCCAAAAATGCTGGCTTAAACATGATTTTTATTTTGTTTTTGACAATCACCAAGACAAATTGCGTCTGCATTGATCTGAAGTGTAACAAAGCCAGTTCTTTTGACATCTCGATACGCACACTCTGGAAGATAGAAAAAAAGGTGAAAAAATATAAAAACCCAAAAAAAAATTTATTGAATGTTTTATATATTTATATTTTTTGAAATTTGTTAATAGGGCAGCATCTAAACACATTTCCTCTGCATCTAACCATTTGGATTAAAAATTGACAGTCATGTCAGAATTTAATTCGACTTCAACATTTACTTATAGCTCAATCGTATTTTAAATAGGTTTTTAAGAAAAAAACTGGCCACCCCGAAACAATTAAAAAATGAAATAAATTGTAATTACAATGAAAATTACTCAGTGCAATCGCTCGGTAGATATGGTTGCTAGCTTCCGTAGGATAATATGAAGTCAGGCTATAAAAAATATTAGTTTTTGTGGGAAAAAGACAAAGTCATTGTTTTTAGCAAGTTGAAGGGAGAGATACGAGAAAAATACGCTGGAAAAATATGAAAGTCAATAAAACGTGTAATCAAGGCCCTCCAACTGGCGACTGAAATATGAGAGATTTGTTTATCCAAAAATTTTAATGTATTACGGAAAGTTATCAAAGAAAAACTTACACTGATTTCAATGGATTTTAGCCATACTAAGGTGGTTCAGAAATACATCACTTTAAAAACAGGGAGGTTCAAGATAATATAAAACAGTTACAAATAATTTTGTAACAATATTGACATGTGACTGTTAATATATTGATTTCTTTATACTCATCTCAAAGTGATTCTCTTTCGCTGTGTGTTGCAAGGATTTATAACCAAACTAAGTGGACCTCACAGGTCCTACAATAATTTTATTTTGCGATCGGGTACTGTATTAATGATATTATCTTTCAGAACGAATTTTTTAATCATGCTTGTAACATTAGTGTTTCGTAAATCATTGTGAAAAATATATGATACACCTTATTTAGAAATGCTAGATACCACGTGCCTGTGGTAGATCGTGGTTCTGCCTATGATGAAATAATAAAATCTAAGGTGTAAGCTATGATGGATTACGATTCTACGCGTAAAATACACACCCAACAAAGTGTAATTTGATTTAAAAGTTTATATAATATAAATACACTTACAATAACTTATCTGCGCGTACGTGTACAAGTAATTCTTTCTCTAGCAATTCATCTATGGCACAAACGAAGATAAATCACGCACTAAAAGTTATGATTTCAAAAACCTATTTAAATAGATTTTATTAATATTTTATTCTAGTGGTATACTGAATAAAAAAGTACTAATAAATAGAATTTAAAATCACAATCTGATAAGTTTGATTCCCCAGAACTAATTAATCTACTTGCTTATAGTGTCCGCTCCAAATCAACTAGACTGTCTATTTTTTTCTTTATTCCCCACATTAAAAATAATCTTTGGAAGTATTCCACCATCCCTCGTATATATGAAACATTTGATAAGTATTGCAATAGTCTAGATCTTCGCTGTCCTACTGGCGGCCCGCGAGCTGCACATTTTGCGAAAAAATTGTCATTAAACTGTGACGAATAGATTTACATAAGTCCTTCGTCACATTTTTGTTTGTTTCTTGCGTGGGCAATACCTTTGAGATAAGGATCTAAGGCCATGCGCGTTGATTCTATGGAAAAAAAAACAAAATGGCGAGGACGTGACAGGACGTATTTCGGTCGTGCTAACGAAACCCGGGAGGCTCCGGCAAAACCGGTGAGCGCTTTAACAATCAGTAGTCTCAATCGTTGAAAACTAATCTTGCGTCCTTAATAATTTTCTGAATAAAACAGGATTCCTTTTATCCCTTTATATTTATTTTTAATATGATCTAATATGTTCATTGACCGCGTGCGAAATTAATCGCTAAGCGCGTCGAACCGCCACAGTATGTGTCATGCGTATTCCATCAAGTCAAGGACATGATTTTTATCGGATTATCAGTCTTTTGACTTTTTTTCTCGGAAGCTATCAACAAGATCTGATAATCCAGAGTACTACAGTTCATATCTATATTGTTTTCTAAAGAAAGTTTCGGTCTTGCGTTTTCGAGTAACGGCATGGAAATATGTCACAAACAACACAAGGTATTATTCGCAACAAGTAAAATCATTTTCAGCCCATGGATTGTCAGGAGGAATCTAGTTTCGTCTCTGTAAATCAAGATCCAGGTTTTCTTACTAGGTATTGGCCCATCGCCAATGCGAAATTAAATGGTTTTGTAGATTGATTGAAAAAATCGTATAGTAGTATTTTTTCGCTCGTATTCTAAAATATATAATTGTTTCCAATGGTTTTGTAAATTGATTGAAAAATCGCTGTGTGAGATTTATGCCAAGCAATGTTTCAAATAGTTTTGTCAATTGAATTAAGTAATATTTTTTGCTTAAACCACCATACCTATTGAACGTATATTATTCGAATTAGAAGTGTTTATTATATTGAAATGTTTGATTTGAAATTAAGGAAGATTTTGCTGCCGGAGATTTATATTAAAATGATAGATCAAGGTGTTTATAATGAATATATATTTATATACTTTTGAAATTTATAAAGCAATAAACTTTATATGCTGTACCTACATTGTGACGCTTTATTAAGAAAAAGACATGGTTATATGGTGTTTCTACGGGTATTATTCAAATAGATAATGTATTATGGCTTTTCAAATTTTGATATGGCATCAAGTTATGTTTGCCTTAATCGGGACCCATATTTTAAAAATATTAAAATAAACTAATTTTAAATTTGAAAAATGTGTTTAAATTCGATGATTCGTGTGGTGCATAGGTCACCTGGGATGGAAGGGATGTAAGGTCGGTGGATGGAAAAGTTCAGGTGGGTGCTTCGCCCCCAGAAATTTCCTTATTATAAAACATTGGGGAGCAAAACTTTGTCAGAATTAATATTTGACGTGAAATGTATAGTGAAAGAATATGGAAAATTGTATTCAGCATCATATATGAAAATATGAAAATATTTTGTTGAGAAACTAAATATTAAAAATAGATTTAAAAAATAAAAAAGCATACCAATTAGTTTTTCAAGCTTGAAAAAGACTATTTTTTTATCAATAAATTATTATTTTGAATACTGAAGCAGGGACACATAAAAATATTCTGATGTGTGATCTAATAATAACAAAACAAACAAACCATCACGCCGTTTCCCTGTAAGGGTAGGCAGAGAGAATAGAATGCCACATCACTCTATCTTTGCATACAGATCTCACTTCCTCTACATTCATACATCGTCTCGTGTACGCGCGCCTATTATTCTGACTTTTGACATGTCCATTTTCAAGTATTCGTTGGATTTGGTCATGCCATGTCTTTCTCGGTCTTCCTCTATTTTTGCGTGCATCAACATTCGCATTGTAAATATTCTTAGCCGTTCTTTCGCTGTCCATTCGCTATTCATGTCCAAACCAGCGCAGAGCTCTTTTCTCGATTTCGTCGATAATGCTCATCTCGGCTTTACATAATGTACAGATCTATACATTTGTGCATGTATAGTATTTGTACGTGTAATTTTTTTTACCATACATTCGCCTAAGTGATCGCATTTCGACAGCATTCAACCTACTTTCATCCCTGTTTTTCCAAGTCTATACTTCGCTCCCATACATCAGGGTCGGGACCAGGACTCCGTTGTGAACTGCTCAATGTACACATATTCCATTTATAAATTGCTGAATACATATTATGGATGAAAATTAAAATATTGCGTTACCAATAAATACATATGACTCATTAGTTTTTTTTCATTTTTATAATTGTTATTATTTTTTAATAGTATTTTTTTTCTTACATAACATAACATAGCATACAAACGTAACACGTGCGTGGGTTAAGATGTTTTTTTTATCAGTTTTACGTTACAGCACGTACACAATAAAAATACATAGTATAAATATTTTAATATAGAAACAAAAAATAAACCTAAAATAACAAATGAAAAATCAACGATTCCCAAAAAACAATATATCTAATAAATTCTTGTAATTGGGTTATGAAGACTTTACGAACTGGTGGACGGTGTAATGTGAGAATGTAAATATTTTTTTTATTTCAGTAAAACTTATATGAACGGCATTTGATTGAGTTATTTTTTACTATATTTTTTCGCATGAATAAAATAACATTTGAATTGACACTAACCGACTCTACATTTACCTATACTCTTTAAGAAAATATATGTTGTTGGATGTCAGGCTCGGCCCTATTTTAATAATAATAGTATAAAATATTTATATTATTTTTATAGTCTCTATGTATAAACGTTTAACCTGTACATCTGATTGTATTCTGAATAAATAAAATGAAATTAGATTTCTAACGCAAACCGTAAGATCAGATTTTGCGTGTATGGGTATAAATTTAGTTTGCGTTTTATATTCTGTACTAGAGGATTGTCACTGATTTTAAAATTTTTTAAAACTATTGTGAAAAGTGTTTTTGAAAAAAAAAAAATAATAATCGGGCGTGTACTTTCGGAATTAATAAAAGTGATAGAAGAAGCCAGGTTCGTCGCCACACCCTCAAAACTCTTCTTTTAGAAGGTTGCTATGTCCGTTCTCGGACTTCAATGTTAGTTATGAAATCAAACCTCCTAATGACTAATATTCTCCTCAAGCACATACTCCAAAAACTAAGAAATTTCGTGTTTTGAGTTTTTGTGAAGTAAGATCTTATTCTTCAAAAAAGAAAGCAATTTTCTTCGCAAAAGTAAGCTCTTTTACTTTACAAAAATAAATATGACGCTTTACACACAGTTTAATATGAATTTTACAAAGTGTGTAAAGCGACCGCTTAGCCAGCCAATGACAGGTCATTATCATCATCATTCATTTTCCACACCTAATGGTACATAGGGCATTGCATTGGTACACCAATTGCAGCGTATGTAAATCATTTTTATTATACGAAGTTAAGATGATCTTAGGCTTCAGGTATCAGTTCAGGGACTATGAAATATTATAGTTTAAAAACAGCCTTTTAAATAAATATTTCATATCAAGCTGACAAGCCGGTTTCACGGTTTCGCGGTTTAGTGGGTTTTATTATTTTTCATTTTATATTTTTATGTTATTGTTTCACCTTCTTAAATAAAAATAAATAAAATAACCATGTCGGGAATCGAACCCGAAATCAAAATCGAAACTAAAATCAAAGGTCTTGAATTTTTGTGTTTTTTATAATTATTTTAGTTCTTTTTTCTTTTAATGTTTATTTATTTATTTATTTATATACGGCATTTCTGCCATTTACATATATGTGGTATAAAGAGTGCTTAGAAATAAAAATATTAAAAATAAAAAAAATCGAGGATGAAATATTAATATACTCGTACTGTACACAATATTAATTACTTGAAATACATACATATTTTTATATAAGAAATTATACAATAACAAAATACATTAATCAATCGAATTATAACTATTCCAACCCAATCTTGATTTGCTCTTTTTGATAAAAATATGTTGGTCACTTTTTTTTAAAGTTAGGCAGAGATAAACTAAATATATCAAAATGAGATGCATATTCATTCCCGGTATTCAGTAATCTAACAATTGGTGAGTTATATTGAGCTACCGTTCGAGAATTTTGTCAATAAAATATTGTAGATGTTCTGCTTAATCTAGGTGGTACATAGAATGAAATCAATTTCAGTAGATCAGGGGTATCAAACATTGGTGTTATTATTTTATATAAAGTCATAAGATCGGTCGATGTTCTTCGTTCTTGCAATTTAGTTAATTTAAGAGAGTCTAAAATTTTGTTATAATTTAATTGATTAGTAGAAAAACCCATCTTAAAATTAATATATCTAAGAAATTTATTCTGAATTCTCTCAATAGAATCTGAGAAAGTGATTTGATAAGGTGACCATATTGGAGAATTATAATCTAGTTGGCTTCTAACAAGAGATGTGTTAAGATATTTTAATGTGTTTATATTATTAAAATCTTTTCCGGTTCTAAGTACAAATCCTAATAATTTTACAGCTTTGTTAGATATTTTAATAATGTGCTCTTTAAATAATAATTTTGAATCGAACAAAACACCCAGATCGCTCACGGTAGAAACATCAGTAATTTTAATTTGATTTAACATGTAATTAAATAGAATGGGATATTTTATTTTATAGAATCTCATAGCTTGACATTTGCTTATATTGAGTTGTAATTTATTTTGTTGGCACGATGATAATTAGGTATATTGGATTAATTACGTTTTTATTTTCTTGTTATGTTAACTGCGTTAAATAACAAATTTAAGGCATGTTTCATTATAATTATTGTAAAATATTTCCCTTGGCACGGGACACTCCAGTAAGGGCACGTTATTTTGTATAAAAAATTAGAAAAAGAAATTCGTAAAAGTATAAATAAATAAATAAACCCTGTAAATGCGTAGACTTCCATATTACTTTCTCAATAAAAAGTTTTCCCTCTCCACTGCAGTAAATTTAAATCCTAATAACCACTACGTGAAATCCACCCCTGTCTACTCCTATTTGACTACTATTCTACTCAAAATATTGTTGAATAATATCTATGGTTTCACATAACTACAGTATTGGGCGAATTGATGTGAACGTTTGGCAATTCTTTTCTTTTAATGACTACTTTGCTGGAAGACAATTTGGGCAGCTATTTATATAAAAAATAACCTGTTATTCTGCATTGAATTATTATCAATGTCAGTCGTTTTGCTTGTTACGTTCACTAAGTTATACATGTTTTTGTGGATTTGTGGACCAAGAAGTGAATCTTATCAATTCGCCCACAAACTTACCAGATATTAATCCGATGGCTAAGGGCTATATTTCGTAAGATATTGTATAATAAACGTGAAGGTCGTATTTTAATACCCATTTACCGCTCTAAATATTTTGCCTGTTCTTTATTATTCATTTATTTGACATTTTATAAACATATAAAATAAATATACATATAAGGGCGGGCATATTGTCTTAAGGCATTTCTCAATTTCTTCCTACCTACCCAAACCGTTCAGTTTGAGAAAATTATAAATACATGGACATATTGAATCGTACAATTTTATACAAATATTAAAAGCAAAGATTAACAAAAATAAAAATATATTTTAAAAAATAACACTATACTACGAAGAGAGGAGTAGTTCACAGTAGTAGAAAGGAGTTCTTTTACAGAAGTAGCTGTTCGACTGTGGAATAATCTACCCACCAATGTCAGAGATATTATTAACATTTGCCCTTGGTTTTGCATGATGCTTTGTGGGCTTATATTATCTACCTGTTATACCTAAACGAGACCATTAACCCGGCTCCCGAAGTACTGTCACATTCTTAGTCCTCACTGGAGTACTTTTCATGCATCGCGTCCACGTCGCGAGGGTGCACCATTCGCTTTAGTAGACCAAAGTGTTAAGGTGGCTTAGTTTGGGTGAGGACCCAGTATTGCGGGGTGTAACGCGATCCCTTGCCCTGGGGTACGGATGAAGACCTTAACGGCTGTGATGGCGGAGATGAAGTGTATCAGTTTGGCGGAACAGGTGGAAGGGGCAAAAATCTTCTCTCTGCGTCGCGCGTCGGGTAGGATGTTGTGTTGAAAAATCATAAAAACGCTGGTCATATAACTTGCGTACACTCCCGCTAACTGCCAACAACCGACTGATTGAACGAATCTCTTTTATTTGTCTCTTTCACACAAACACCGGCCACAGAACAGCATCTTTATCTTTATTGTTATAAGTTATATTCTCGTGCTCTTATACAGAAAAACAGATTTATTGTGGTATTGGCATCACTTTTATTCGTATAATTATTATTAACATCCGGCATATTTCTACAAGTTTGACTATCAGAATCTGGTGTGAAAATGTCTATTTGAAGATTACAAAAAATACAACTTCATCATTTAAATAAATGAGACAGATATATCAAGTCTTTTATATTATCGTGTCACACCACATCAGTGGCGAGCCGCGATTTATTTTAAAGGTAATATACAAAAATTATCATTAATTTGTACATACATATAAACACATAATATTTGTGTAATATGTACAAACGTATATGTAGGTATAAATATATGATAATTTTTTGTATATTACCATTAGAATAAACCACGGCATCACTTGTGTAATATAATTAAAAATGACTATTTTTTCTGTGGTTCTGTGAAAATCAACTTAAACAACAATTATTATTAACCACGCGATAGACGTAGCTTTATTCTACACTATTTTAATATAATACTTATACAAAAGTTTATTGAGAAATGTCATTCAGTACATATTTCTATTATAATTTAAATGTCAACACTGAGCACTAGCCGATTTAATTTAAAATGAATAATGCTGAAAACGGCCACATCAAACGCCACATGTCCCATGTGGTTCATATTATGTCAACTACCTCCTATAAAAAAAATAGGCCTTCAAAAAAATGTTCGTAATATTAGTTTCCAAATAGAAAATCTTCAAATAGTATTTGTCATCTGCAAGCTTGTTTTAGTTATAAAAAACCTGGCCGTGTTAAAGACGTAAACTATTACCGATAATAAGCTATCCATACCATTTCAAGTTGTTCATTACGATAAACAACTCTCAAAGAATAATCAAAAGGAATTCCACGTGCATATGGAAATACTATACGTAAAAATTCTTAAATCGGCTAGTTTCATCGTACACTGAGAATGGGCTGGGCGCTGGGCGCACTTCATTTATTTTTTTTGTGGGAAGATATAAACGGTAGTAATGATTAATAATGAATAACAATTATTTTATTATTTTTTTTGTAAACATAGTTACTACAAAACATTTATATTCGTATTACTTAGTTGTTTATTTACTTAGATGCAGTTGATTACACATTATTTGAGACACAAGTCCCAACTCCTTGCGACTAAAAGTCATGTGTTCAGTTGAGACAAGCAATTAGTTGACACAGGACATGAGTATATCATCACAAATATTATATGAGATCAGAAACGCTATAATAATAATACAAAAAAACAAATATCTGGCACATCATTAGAATAAATGTCAAAAATAATGTTTACAAAATAATCAATATGCTACCCAAACATTTCAAAACCATGACCCGGATTCAATTATATAAATTTGTACAAAATTGGTTACTGGATTTATGTAGAGAAAATTCGGAAAATTTGCTCAAAAACATTCTTAAATAATAAAAGGTATTAATTAAATATTGATTAACTGTATAATTAACTAGCAGGTAGTAATGTTATTGTTTAACACAGGTTGTACCTAGTTAAACAGACTAGACATAATCCAGAGAAATTTATATATAGTAGATAAAGCAATTGTAATTTGTTATTAATAAATCATGATTGTTAGAGTGGGCCGATAACGTATGAAGTTTATCTATTTTTTTAGACATCAATGTAAAAGGGGTCTATAAAGTTGCATTCTGGATCACATTGAACGTAAAAATTATTAATGAAAATATTCCATACTATTTTTGGCCCTCAACCGAGGTTTGAAGTTTATCACTCTCTGAACATTTTGTTAATTTTCTGCATTAATAAAATATTTTTTTTGTTACTAAATATATAAATTAATCACATAACAAATTAGAACACGTTTTAAAACTACTGAAATGCAAAAAGTTTACATTCCACCGAACTGATACCGTTGAGCGCCTGGCTAGTATTGACGAAAACAATGGCTCATTAAAACAATACTACCCATTTTAACAAAACATAGTACAACTCATGCCCTTATATGCTTATTTAATAAGGTTTAGTGCACATTATAAAATTAAATTGTACCGATTTTCTTATTTAAATACGAAATGACCGCTGGTTTAGCGCAAAAAATCAGCTTTTTCGAAAACTTAAAGCTTTGGTTGAGGGCTAAAAGTATTTTTTTTTTGTATTTTTACAAGAGGCAATTTTTTAGACCCCTTTCATTTTTAAATTCGAAAAAAAAAATATCGGCCTACCCTAATGATTATTATGATTTTTTATTAATGGTAAACTGTTCGTAATCGCTTATTTGAACGATTCGCCCCTGCACCACAGCCATACAAGAGTAACATATTTTAATAGAATAGAATGTACTTATATGTATAATTAATAAGGCACAATAAACGCATTGAAGATGAGATTCAGAATAGTTAAGGAAAGTAATTATATTTTAATGAACCGTAAATAATAATAAAAACAAAAATACTCCTCGTCTCAAATGCACGTTATTTTGGTCCAGTTTCCCAGAATTAGCCCACTTCAATAATAATTTGTTCACGGTTGTAATCCCAAATGACGAAAAAGAAACAAAAAAACATCAATTCGGTCAAAGAAAGTAGTAATGAGGAAGTGGTACTGGCTGCCGACCTTAAGAATTCGCTAGAGAAAAAATACAGCTACGCTAATGTGGAGCACGCTTAATGCTTCGGTTATTTCACACAATATAACCACGGGACAATGAGTCAATCAGGTTATCTCAACAGAGAATGAGAAATCACTTGAGATTTTTTTTAAATACTCGCGTTTTTATGATTTACCTAAATCCATTTTTTATATATTTTTTATTTGGAAGTTCAACAAGAATCCATAAAATACAAACATTTTTTTAAGTAAGCATTACTAACGTTCTTTATCTTCTTCTTGGTGTGCCTTGTCAGGTCCCCCCGACGTTGGAGATCACTACAGCAAAAGCATCTCGGTCCTGCGCTTCTCTTGTATTCCACAGCCAGGACAACTGCTTATTGGATTTACTCGCCATAGTGATTCCTGGGAAAAGATGACCAGAGTGGTTTCCCGTTGCCTTCTCTGGTGGATTTTTCTGCCGGGGTTTTCTTCCCTTAGCTGGTTAATTCTGGTTTGGAGGCGCCAGAAACTCGCCTCTCATCCTCTCGTTATCTGCTGTGATCACACCGTTATGAGTGTGATCCCATTGGCCGGGTTGGACTAGTCAGTAGTGTTACCGGTGGAATGCAACTGGGCGTTCGCAGCATTTTATAGAGTCACACCCTCCAGCAAGATGTGACTCACTGCAACCCTACTGACAGTTTAAACCCCGTTAGCGTTCTTTATATATATTCTCAATTATAGAACTCAACTTTCATAAATTATATAAAATAAGTGTGTAAAATCAATTTAAGTAATAATAAAGATTAAGTTTAGTGAAAGATAAGAATAAAGATTCAGTTGAAGAAATAAAATTGAGTTAAACATAAGAAAATAATTAAATATTTTTTTAAGAAAAGAAAAGAGAAAAAAGAGAAAAGAGAAAAAAAGTTGAAATAACTCAATTGTATAATTCATAAAGTCCTTAAGAATGATTATTATTATCTTTTTTTTGCACCACAACAGGCCAGGATGAAGAAGTTCAGTGGTTTTTAAAAAAAAATGATTTGTTAATAGACTGTTAAACTAAGTCAAAAATTTTTTTTTTTAATTTTTATATATCGTATTATCGGCGCTACGATGTTTCAAAGTTTTGTATTTCTGAAATAACTCCGCGTGTAACGTCAGAGGTTCATTTCCGCTTATTCTCATTCAGTTCTTCCCATTGGTCCAGAAACGACAAGCAGACCGGAAATCTTCCATATCGCTCAGATCATAGGTTGATTCACATGAACCAGTGACGTCATTTAAAGTAGTGCGTTTTTATCAAAATATTTTTTATTATTTTTTCTGTACATTTTCAAGAAACTTTGCATTACAATTTAATGGTCTAATTTTTACCCCGCGTAAGAAAACATTTTTTGTATCCAATTTCCCGTAGGGCTGAAGTTCCTCATTACAGTGGTGAATTTTATCACGGTATACCCAGGCTAGAGAAAAATTAAATTTGAATTTTTGTGTTCTCACCGGGAATCGAACCCGGAACCTTCTGTGTGTGAGTCAAGCATCTTGACCACTACACCACGGAGGCCGCCAGTGATGTGGTATGTCGAGAAATGAAAAGGGTTCCCACCCGAGAAGAACGAAGTTATAGACTATGAGAAAGGTAAATGAAATTCCCAGCAAGATATTTTGGTTCACAAGGGTTGTGAAGAATGTAATAAATAAGTGACAGAGACAGAAAGTTTATGCGCTGATTAAAACAAAGCCACTTGAGTTCGGTGCGAAAGGGTCATTTCATAATATGTATCGTCCCAATCCACACGGCACGGTAAAATTAGGGTGGGTTAACACTAATTTATTATTTTCTTTTTTCCGTTTATTTATTTAGTTTCGACTGGCAGGTAAAAAAATATGGTGTGAAAATGGCTAAAGGGTGATTATATATTTTTTAGATTATTTGATCTTTTTTTTTTTCAATAAAAAAACAGACATTACCACAAAAATACAACATTTACAAATAAACCCAAATCATAGGTGAATTATGATTTTCTATGAATTACTTAATACAAAGCCAAAAAAAAACACATTGCAATCCGTATAACTTCACTTGTAAAAAGAATGAAAAAACAAAGTAGTGAAATAATCAATTATATGAAAAGAAAACGTTTTTTGTTAACGCGACTCTAAGGAAATCCTTTCGTCCACACAAAGTGAGACAAATTAGCCATTTTTTAAATCTAAAACAAATAAAATAAAAATAACGTTAAGTATTTTAAATAAACGAATTTTTAAAAATACAGTTACATTAAATAATAATTATTGTTTGCACTTAAGGCTCTAGCATATAAAAATGTAGGATTCTGGAAAAAGATGCATTTTTATTATTATTTGTACTAGATATACCAACATGAAACAATTGTTGCAGCCGAGTTATACGTTGAGGGATACTGATTTTAATTCTCCCAAGGAGTTGGGGGCAATCTCAGTTGATATTGACTATTTTGTAAAGGAAGGCGGTATCAGTGATGTTTCTTCTAAATTACCAGGGGTGATATTCCAAACGCTCTCGCGGTCTTTTGACCTTTATCTCGTATATTTTGGATGTAAACACACGAGATAAAAGTGTTTTCTTGAAAACCGTTCAGAATAGAACCGCAGGTATCGACTTTGTGATTTACTGCAGCTGCTTCATAGTCATTAAAATGCTTTAAAGTGTTTTAAAAAAAAAGTTTTTTTTTAATCCTTAAAATATACTGGATTCAACTCTCTGAGGATTTGTTTACATTTACATATTACAACAGAGATAAATAACATTTTAAAGAAGGTAATATAGAAGTCTAGGCATCTTCAGGGCAGCTCCCCAGGAAGTTGAATCCAGTCCTTGTCTACAAAAATTTAGACAAAGTCAAAATATTGTTGATAAATTCACCTGGTCCATGAAGAAGTATAGAAATTCAAAAATAGGATATTCAGGCGTTGGCTAGTATGTAGGTGAAATAATTCAATTACATGAATTTTATTTAATTGTTTCATTTTATTTAATTTTTATTTTAAAATATATATCATAAAGTATTGCCTAGTAGGAGAAGACTCGTGCTAAGACAGACTAACATATATGTTAGACAGACTAACATGTATTTATATATCTCCATATACATACACACACACACACACAAACATGCACGTAGATACACATATATACATGCATATATGTATATATGCAAATACCCACATAAATATTCATACATATACACACACACACTTATACATACACACCCTTACATACACATACATACATATACATATTTATATATTTTATCCTTCTTGTCATCGTTTTGTATAGTCTTTAAATTGTCGTAGATAATATTTATAATACTAACCTTGCAATGCAGTTTAAAAAGCTTTCAATTTATTTTCTTCCTAACTTAATAAGCCACTGGGTTATTTATTTTTTTTGCAAAGTAGTAACATCGTGTTGGGTGAATAAATACCATTAACCTCATTATAAATTCTAGGAGCCATAAAGCTAAAAGATCTCTGTCCGAAAGAAGTTCTCGTCCGCGGTACATTGTTTTTCTGTGACTCCACACTTATATTGTGTGCTGTTAAGTTCTCTTGTTGCTCAATTGTATTATTGTGATGATTTATTATTATAGTTTAAGCATACAATTGTCTAACATCCAAAACATTAAATTCCTTGAAGAGTTGCTCTGAAGGATAGCGATATGTTTTTTTATTTATTTCTCTAAAAACGGACTTTTGACTGTAATGTAATGTAATGAATCTCACCCGCATAAATAAAGGTTTTAGCTCTTTAATTTCACAAATATCAACGGATAAAAAAGTTGAAGGAATAAAGATGTTCAAATATGGGCAGAAAGGTGAATGTTTACAGTGTGTAAAGTGGCCACCTTAACCAGCCAATGATAGGTCATATGCCCTGTAGATGCCTAGACTTCTTTATTAGGTTCTCTCGAATGTTCTTCATCTCTGTTGTAATATGTTAACCTTAATACCTTTTGTATAAGTTCCAAATTTCTAACCCACGTTCAAATTCAAATTACGAGCAACTTCTAACTCTTTTTCATTTTAATTCTCTGATAAAACGCCGCGTTGTTTTCGATATAAAATTTTTACATAAAATATTAAACTACAAAGTAGATACTTACCTTCATTGATTGAGAACACTCAGACATCGGGAAATATTTAAACTGCCTTCGTTTTCAAATAATGCTACATACCACACACCTATGGCCCGCATGTATCGGGAATATAATATTATAACTGCCGAAACAATAAAATTGTCATTTTTCATGATACTCTCTCAGCTTTTCCTAATAATCTCTTAGGAATAAATCTTATTCAATAAGTACACACGTAAAACTTATTTTTTATTGCATTGTATACTGTATAAACAAAAATATTAAAAAATATGTATCACAACTTAACGTATAAATCTATTTTGTGTAATTCTATAATTGAAGATATATATGCATGTTAAATTGTTTCGACGAATGCTTTTAAATTGTATGTTTTCTAGTATGTATCTTTGTTGAATTACCTAATAAAATAAGATAAATAAAATAAATAAAATAAATAAAATAAATAAAATAAATAAAATAAATAAAATAAATAAAATAAATAAAATAAATAAAATAAATAAAATAAATAAAATAAATAAAATAAATAAAATAAATAAAATAAATAAAGTAAAAAAAGTAAATAAAGTAAATAAAGTAAATAAAGTAAATAAAATAAATAAAATAAATAAAATAAATAAAATAAATAGAATAAATAGAATAAATAGAATAAATAGAATAAATTGAATAAATAGAATAAATGGAATAAATAGAATAAATAGAATACATAGAATAAATAGAATAAATAGAATAAATAGAATAAATAGAATAAATAGAATAAATAGAATAAATAGAATAAATAGAATAAATATAATAAATAGAATAAATAGAATAAATAGAATAAATAGAATAAATAGAATAAATAGAATAAATATAATAAATAGAATAAATAGAATAAATAGAATAAATAGAATAAATGGAATAAATAGAATAAATAGAATAAATAGAATAAATAGAATAAATAGAATAAATATAATAAATAGAATAAATAGAATAAATAGAATAAATAGAATAAATAGAATAAATAGAATAAATAGAATAAATAGAATAAATAGAATAAATAGAATAAATAGAATAAATAGAATAAATAGAATAAATAGAATAAATAGAATAATTAGAATAAATAGAATAAATAGAATAAATAGAATAAATAGAATAAATAGAATAAATAGAATAAATAGAATAAGTAGAATAAGTAGAATAAGTAGAATAAGTAGAATAAGTAGAATAAGTAGAATAAGTAGAATAAGTAGAATCAGTTGAATAAATAGAATAAATAGAATTAATAGAATTAATAGAATAAATAGAATAAATAGAATAAATAGAATAAATAAAATAAATAAATAAAATGTATTTGGAGAATGACTTTATTATCATTTTGACCTATTAGATATTATTCGATTATTATCAATAATGGGCGCTACTGTCGCTAGTGTTCGTAATCGTGTCGCTAGTGATTAATTAAACAGCTACATAACTTTAAATGCCAACTAAATTTCTTTTTGCGTCATTTTACACCGGCTCTTTAACTCCTGTGTAATAATAATTAATAATATAATTAGTACTTATCTTTTAATAGATAACTCCTTCCTCATTCCATACAATGCGTGACATTTAGAGCCATTATGTAACACTATTCAACTATTCACGCATTAATTTCAGTAATTATTATTGACACCGTGATTATTTGATGGAGTGATGAAGACATGCGTGCGATGTGCGATGAAGATGGACCGCGGCGTGATGAACATTTCGCGATGATGGATGACGCCCATAAAGTGCGACGTGGCGTGATGGAAAACAAAAGACATCCGGGGTTATTAAAACCAGTGATATAACTAAGCTAGACCTTATCTAGTCGTAATTACAAAGAAAGTATTTTAGCTTGTGAAAATTGAAGCCCATCGTGATAATATTCAAAGAAACAATAATCATCATTATCTTCCTCCTCGATGCAGATACCAAATGGTGCCTTGGGTACTACATTGCTGTACTTATCTAAGCGTATCTTTATCACGTATGTAAAATTAAACACTTTGTAAATAAAGACCACACACAAGCTTAGTACCCAGGGCCCCGATTATAATAGGAAGTTAACATTTATCTTCAATTTTATCTGCAAAGTAATGTTTTCTGTATGAAAAGCAGAATACGCGTACAATGTTTTCTTCTAAACATGTTCAATTATAGGTTACCAAAGAAGATACTTTAAATGTTATGGCAAATGTACTCATATTCGTACACAAATATTGGTTTTTCTTTATATACAGTTAAAGATAACTCTGTTAACTTCCCATTGTAATCGAGGCCCAGGTAATGAAAAATGTTTTAAGTTTGTCCTAATGTTTGTAGACAGGCTGGATTTTCTCTCTAGGGAGTAATATTGATGTAAATTTGTTGTTACGGGGGGGAAAACATTTTGGAGAAGGGAATGTAAAAGAAATCATTGGTTGGTTAAAGTGGCTACTTTACACACTGTGTAAAATTTACCATTCTGCCTATGTAACAACAGTGTGTAAAGTGACAACTGAAACCAGAATTCATTAAATGTTAAAAATCGTCCGTGAAAACTTTGAACTTCAACCGAATGTAGAAATGTGAAAAACACGGATTCAACCTAGAAAACCTTAAAAACTGTTTATAATGTTCCTTAAAAAATAATATTAATAACGAAATAAATACCCATGTAATAATATTTATTTATTCATTTTTTTGCATTATAAACAAAGATTAATTATAAAAATGATGTGATCTTACTGGGGTTACCCGTGCCGAGGACATTTAACAATATACTTTTAAAAAATATGTTTACACGTGAGAAAAAACAAAAAAGACTTAATATACAGAGATAATTAACAAAATATTTCGACAGTTTTAAACACAACTTATATAAGTACACCCATATTATTTCTATTATAAAAGGTACAATAAAAAAAAACAAAAACATAAAATAAACTATACGTTTGTGGAGGAGTTTATTTAATATTGGTTTGGGCGAATGAGACAGTCCATTTTACTTCTACCCAGCTCCACTATCCATTTTTTTATAGCGTTTTTGAACATTTCCTCATTTTTAATTGCTTAAATAGACAGTGGGAGTAGATAGTTTAAACAATAGACCTTCATAGTTTTTTTTCTTTTGTACCCAGAATCCTCAGGTTGCTAAAGAAAAACATAGATCATCGTCTTGATTATTTTAGAAAATTAAATACAGTTCTTTCGTTGAATACTTTTATTACATCAATATTATCATTTCCCAAGTCAAAAATTAATAATTTACCTGGGTACTTTGGTTTAATATCAAACTTTTTAAAAACTACTGCCTAGCGTTTTACTTTTGCGCCTTACCTTTTATTTCAGTCATTTTTTCTAATACTCAATATTTTTTTTGTCTGTTGTTTGATTTGCACTTGTTTATATTTGTTTATAATGTATACAGCCTTAGTCAATTACAACAGTTACATAAAGAAACACATACAATATATAAGAAACTGAACAAAAAGTACATACAAATATGTAGCAAAGACAATCAAGGGCAATAAAATAATGGTATGCAATTTATTCGTAAACATGACAAACACATAAGACTTTGAGCTGAACCGTGCCAATCCACCTTCTTCCCTCACTGTTTTAGTGGCGAAAAGATCTACGAAAAGCTGGAAGATCTATCCCAAAGAATTCCAAGTTGCGTGACGAATCGATTAATCTACGCATTCTGGACATTGGGGCATAAAAACAACAGTTGCTCTTAGAAGATTCTTAATAAATAGCAGATTTTGACTCCTGGTAATGCGGTTGGAAAAGGAAACATAAATTGATTGCAACAGAGATGGGACATCATTTTTAGCATTTAGTATTTTTAAAATGCATATAAGGTTCATCTCAGTTCTATGCTTCTCCAATGAAGACAAATCAAAAGATTGCTCTATTTCAAAATAGGAATAATTACCCCTTTGGAATCCGAGCAACCATGCCACTTTTCTTAGAAAACGGTGTTGGACAGACTTGATATGGTCAATATGAGTCCTATAGAATGGAGACCAAATTAGGGAAGCATGACAGTTTTATGGTACACGTTTTTGTAAAAATTTGCTCTTTGGCGTAAATATTAGGCGTTAACAAAAGTTTTGACAGATTATTCCCAATTACGAGAACACGAAGACGCAACAAAAAAAATTACGACAAATTAATAAATAATCTATTCTTCTTCATTATTTTGAAACAAACTAGTCAATAATGTATTTTCACAAATTAGTGCACTTAAAAAATAAGCCAATAGTTTATAGCACATTCACTGTACACTGCGCATATATCGTGAGCTGCTTTGACACCTTAATTCCTTCGATTGAACGCGAACAGAAAGATGTATAAAAAATGCTTATTTCCATAAAAAAATGTTGATAGTTAATTTTTAAGCCTTAAAATCAAATATACCAATACATGTAACGTTAAAGCAAAGACAATATCTTGTAAAGCCAAAAAATTTCTTTCGAATAATGTTTGAATTTTACCATTTTGTTTTGAATTTGGTACCCTTTTTGAATTTGGAGAAAAACGGCCACAACATTTGTTACCACTCAGAACATTTTTATTGTTTATTTAAAAAAATTGTTGTCAAAATAAATATAAAATTAAAAATGATTTGTGCCTACATAATAAATAATAACGTTTCTACCTCTCTAATAGTGTTAAAACTGGTGTTTAGAGAGGGAGTTCATTTTACATTTATTTTTATTTGTATTTATAAATATATATATTGGAAAACTCTTTTATTTATTTATTTGCACAAATACATATACATAACAAAAATAATAATATAATATATCTTACTCTATGAGACCAACAGCCCTGTGTTGAGTTGGGATACAACTTAATAGTAAGTGGAAGCATGAACATTAAAATAATAGCAAAATTAAAAATTATTACATAAACATATATTTCAATTAGCATCTGGACAACAACATAGATAGTATATATTTATACATGTAAATGTATTATATTTTATTTAATTTCATTCTCACTATCTAAAACATATTCCTTAATTAACATTTATTAACCTTTTGAATGCAGGTATACAAATACATAAATAACAAATATAGAAATACCTCTTTTGACACACACATTTTATTCTTTCATAAAATTCAGATATTCCGATTGACAAATAACTAACGGAGTTAAGTTTTCTCTCATTTCCTTTTATTGAATGGAAATATTATATCACGTATTTTTATTATGTTTTGAAAACTAATTTATCACTCGCGTGCGTTAATTCTATATTGAATAGACTTAAGATTTACAATTATGTAACTTAATGGATGTGGAATTTCTTTGGTGAACGTTTTTCCTATCAGAAGGTAAAAGTGACACAGATGCGTGTATCATTTACATTATGAGGGTCAACATTTGTGACCTTTTAGTTTTGCAGATAGGGACATATTACAAGTTTAAAAAAATTCAGGTCTATAAAGAGCCTGGCTACTGTATGCAAGGCGAGAGTTTACATTTCGCTAAACCTCCCCCTCCAAGCCCAGATCCGTAAAGTATCGGGCTATTACGTATGGGACGAGCTTTTTAACATCCTCAGCTTTAACCAGTGGTCTCTAGAAAATAAGGCTCCTTTTATGATGTAAAGCATTACATTCACATATAATGTGTATAGCATGCGCGGTCCGTTCATAGAACGCATGAAACCACTGGTTCCCCTAAATTTAGACAAATAATGTTTATAAAATAGCATGGTTAATAAATTAATTATCAGTCATAATACCTAACATTTAGATTGCTATAAACAAACAGGGTTTGAATCCCACTTTACCCAAACTTGATTCCCATTTTCCAGCAGTGAGTTACAACTCGTTGGAAATGGCGCCGAAATTTGAACATTTAGGTAAATTTTAAGAACGCAAATATTTATTATAAAAATATTTCGAAAATATTTTTTTTTACAATGACAGGTCAAAAACCCTGTATTTTCCTAGACTTCTATATTCCACTTTCTAAAATTTTCTCCATCTTTGTTGTAATTTGTTAATCTTAATGAATCCCTAGGGGGTGAAATCCAGTCGTTTGTCTACAAACATTTGGACAAGTTCAAAATATTGGATTATGTCTATTGTATTTCAATATATTATAACACAGTTTAAAGTAGATAAAATAACATTCACAAATCATTCATCTCGTGGGCTGTAAGAATAGTTTTTACGGTGTTTTTTAGGTATATTAATATTTATATTTTGTATTTTGATTTTTGAAAGCGAATTGCAAAATTTTATCGCTGTATACACAAGCCTGATTCTTTTTCTGTTAGTCCTAGGTTGTTCACAAGTTAAATTACTAGACGCTCTTGTATTTCTTGAGTCCATATTGTAGTTCAAATTTAATTTAATATTCGTCTTTGTTTTGTTATTTTTTATCTTAAATACCATATTTACCTTTTCTGTTTAAATTAGTTTGTCTAAATTGAGCATTTTGTTAGTTTATATAAATTCTTTATAATTCAATGTTACTTTATTCATTGTTCTTTTAACTCTTGTGTGGCTGTGATGTCACACAAGTCGACATAGAACACAAGACGGCGGTCTCCGTGGTGTAGTGGTCAAGACGCTTGACTCACGCACGGAAGGTTCCGGGTTCGATTCCCGGCGAGGACAAAAAAAATAAAATTTGATTTTTCTCTAGCCAGGTTGTTCTGTAATGTAATTCACCACTGTTATTGGGCCTCCTGGCCTGTTGTGGTGCAAAAAAATTAAATGAAAAATGAAAAAACTTGATATATCTCTCTTATTTAAAAAAAATATTAATTAGCATATTTTGTAATCTTCAAATGGACATTTTCACAACCGATTTGGAAAGTTTAATTTGTATAACTATGCTATATGTAAATACAAAAAATATTTATCCTTGCTACGCGAAGAATGAATGTCCGCTTATTCAACAACATATCTATACAGATACCTTATACAAGACAGAGCACGAAGATAAAAGTTATGACGTGTTATGACACGGAAGACAGAGACGCTGTTTTGCGGTTTGTGTCGTCTTAAACAGATTTAGTCTTCAGTCGGTTGATGACAATGATGGGGAACACACGCGCGTAACATGAGCGGCGTATTTGTGATTTTTTATTTATTTTACTATAACAGGGCTAAACTATATATCTATACCTATAAATTATGGAAAAAGAATTACTAAGCAGTCTTCTCCATGTTTTTTTTTTTTTTTAATGTCTGAGCTTTAGAATATTCCGTCTTTTGGTAACACGATGTTACATCACCGCGCGCAAAGGGATTATTTACCACAGTCTTTTAAGAGTTAACAATGTCTTGCATTTATTTACTTTACTGCGACCACATTATTAATTCATTTTTTTTTTTTCTTTTTTTTTCCATTTTTTTTTTTTGCACCACAACAGGCCAGGAGGCCTAATTACAGTGGTGAATTACATCACAGAGCACCCAGGCTTGAGAAAAATCACTTTTTTTTTTTTTTGTGTTCTCACCGGGAATCGAACCCGGAACCTTCCGTGCGTGAGTCAAGCGTCTTGACCACTACACCACGGAGGCCGCCGATAATATTTCATTGATCCCAAACATTAAAAATTTTCCTTCTTTTAAAAAACCCGCACTATTCTGGATTCAAATTAAAGATATCAACTCATTTTTTCTATGATATATTTTGTTATAATAAGGAATATTTTTTATTTTTTAATATTTTTTATTTCCCCTTTTGATTACTATAAAATAAAAAAAGTACCTTACAATATTTTACAGAATATTTTCTTTTCTCTTTCTTATGTTACACAAAAATATTATACTTGTCTATTTATTATGGGAGAAAAAAATTCTAAAACATTTCTTGTATACCCACAAACAGACCATGCCTTTGTGGGATTTTTGTTTACTATTTTTACTGTTAATATGTATTTCATTGGCATGTAATTATCCTTTATTTTTTAGTACTCTGTTTTACCTCTTATTTATATTGTAAAAAAAAAATCTAAAAAAAATATTGAAAAAATAAAATGGAATAAAAACAATGTTAAATTTTGTTCTGTTACCAAAGACTTAAACCCTAGCTTAATAATACCTAATTAGTGTTTCTACATTTAAACGTGTTATTTTATTTATTTATTTTTGCATTTATTTATTTATTTTTGCACTACAACAGGCCAGGAGGGCCAATTGCAGTGGTGAGTTACATCCCAAAACACTCAGGCTTGAGTAAAATCACATTTTTAATTTATGTGTTCTCACCGGGAATCGAACCCGGAACCTTCTGTGCGTGAGTCAAGCGTCTTGACCACTACACCACGGAGGCCGCCTTTTTAACTTAGTTGTGAAGATAATTTTGGAATTTCTAGACTTGTGTTTTGCGCCACAAAGGTTCAGTTTCTATTACCATAAACGTAACCACATAAATTATAATTTTATTATTTATTCGAATACCAACGCCATTACTACAACGTGCTAACGACCGACAAAATTAGATTTAAAATCAAATAAAAATATAGAAAATACATCAATGACGATATAAAATAAAGAAAATGAGCTAAACGTCAGTTCGTCTTATGTTCGAACGACAATATATTGAATGTAAGGTCTCATAAATGAATATAAATTAATCGTAAAACAGTTGTAAATTAAACCTTTGATAATGCTGCTAGCTTTCTCTATGCATATTGCAGAGGCATTTAAACCCACAAGCCCTGAAAATAGACACGAAGTGAGTGTTCTTACAAAATACATACTAACGGTTTATTGTCTCCTATAAATAATATAATATTATGATAACGTTCGTATAATAAGCTAATACTTGTTATATTAAATAAAAGGGCGTATAAAAATATAAATCTAGAGGTTAGTCAATGCTTACCCAAACCACTATATTAACTTAAAACTGCCGCCATGATAACCCTTTTCATCGGGTGTGGGTTTTTTCTTGAGTTGTCGTTCAAAAAATATTATTCGGTATAGTATGAAAAAGACAAAGTCATTGTTTTTAGCAAGTTGAAGGGAGGGATATGAAAAAAATATGTTAGTAAAATTCGTTACACATAAGCACGTGTAATCAAGGACTTCGCAACTGGTGACTGTGATCTGAGATGTTTGTTTGCTGTCGCGAAATTTTAATGTATAACTGAAAGTTATTAAAGAAAATACTTTAACTAATTCCAAAAACCTTCAGCAATCTTAGGTGGTTCAGAAAATATACTGTTTTAGAAACGGGGAGGTTTAAGAGAATGTAATATAATTGCAAATATTTTTTTGTAACGTCGGCGTCGTGGCGTAATGGTCAGAGCGTTTGCCTACCATGCAAGAGGTCTCGGGTTCTATTCCTAACATGCTTGAAATAAAATATTGATTTAAATGGGTGTTTTCACACAATAATATTTCATAGTCCCTAAAGCGTTAAACTGATCACCTTACCTTCATGTTACACAAATTTTATCTACAGACCTTTTTTCAGCATGAAAAGTAACTTTTGACACTTCTTAGCTCTCCGGCTATCCCTATTCAATCGCGTCTATCAGTCACTCCACTGAGACGCGAGGAAACACGTACAAACAGATAAACACACTTTTGCATTTATAATATTAGTGTGGACATCGATAAATACTTATGAAAAACAAGCTTATTTGTAACGAAATCATTATTTGACTCTCTCGTTTTATATTTTAATATACTTCTTAAATCTTAATCCTACATTATATTATTTCTCGGACAAGCATCCCTTCTATAAACCCTCACACCTCTCCCACGTATTTGACCAACGAAAGAGTTTGCCGAAAAGATGCCAGTTTAAGAAATTAGGGATTCACTCCATTTTAAAATTATTAAAAAAAACACACAAAAATCGGTTTCGGGAAAAAGCTCATTAGGATTTTTTTTTAATTTATCATATGGAATGTTCCTCGGAAGTTTTGGGGACTGACCCTGTATTTCTAATAAAAACATACATGTTATTATCTTTATATAAATAATTTCTCTGAACGTGTGATGTCACCTACTCCTCCTAAACGGCTTAACCGGTTTACGTGCGGTTTTCAGAGAAATATAGATCTTTGCGCTGTTCGTATTTGTAGATATTAAAATCTTTAATCGAATATGTAAAAAATAAGTTAGGAGCAAAAATGTTTTATTCATCGATCTACCAGGGTTGCATTCCAGGAGAATGCATTTGCAAAAAAATAGAAAAAATTTTGTTTTTACGTACATATGTATATATGCAGATTATTTGAATACGCATTATGCATTTGATCTTGAATTATAGGAGTTACGCAAAAAAATGTTGAAATAATGCAATGGACATTCCTAAGGCAACATATAAGTTTTGTTTGAAGACCCCTGTGCTAAACTTGCTATCGTTTTCTATTCCGTCAAGATAAATGTTTCGTATTCGAGAAATTGCGTGTAAATTGGTTTCAATGAGACAAGCATAATTAAATAACTTTAATTATGTCATACTAGTTATGTAAGTTTAATTATATATACTTTTCCAACCTGGAAACGATCTATACTGATTAGAGAAATATGTCGATGACTTTTAGTTTCATTGCTCAAAATAATGGAATCAAAAATTTGATTTATTTAATTATTTAATATTTTACGAAACAACATTATATGGTTAAATTCTTCGCTTGAAAAAACCATGCCAAAGAATACATTACACAAATTAAGTATGGCTCAATTTTTCGTTTTACAAAGAGTTTAAGAATATATATTTTTTAAAATTATTTTATTTTTATTTGATTTTTATTTTATTTTTATTTTATTTTTATTTTTATTTTTATTTTTATTTTATTTTTATTTTATTTTTATTTTTATTACATTTTTATTTTAATTTTATATTATTTTTATTTTATTTTAATTTTATTTTTATTTTATTTTAATTTTATTTTTATTTTTTTTATTAAGGAAAAACAACAGTTGTTATATAAGAATACAAAATATAAAAAATAGTACATACATTTAGTTAAAGTTTTTTACAAATATAATGAGAGAACATGTTACACAGTAAAGAGAAAAATAATATATTATAAGAGACATGAGAAAAAAAAGAGCTCGTAAGACGGTTAGGGGATGAGGAAATAGAGTGAAGGAGTGGAGGAGAGGGATTTTCATAATATAGTTGACCAATTCAAAATTTTGAAATCAAAATAAAATAAACACATTTAAAAGAACATAAACTTATTACGCAGTGACACGCATGTTTTTTTTTTGACAATGGCAAAAAAATGAACTTGTTGTGTTGACTTTACGGGACAATTGATTGAAATTTAAAATAACAGAATATTGATTTATACAATAAATATTATGTTACAATAAAACCCAACTGATTATACATTATAAATACAGTCTTTTTGACGAAATAATGGTAAAAGATTTTTTTTTTCAGATGTAACATTAATTTATTATGAATACAAAAGGAGAGAGGGAAAAAATACAAAAAAATATATATATTACAAAAATTATAAATTATAATATAATATAATTGATAAATCAACATGGTCCATAAAAAAGTCCATGTAGTAGTTTAAAAATTGAAAGAATAACGTTTCCAGGCGTTGCCTAGTATGCAGGGGAAATAATTCAATAAGATGAATCTCACCCGCATAAATAAAGGAATCAGCTCTTTAACTTCACAAACATCAACAGATGAAAGAATTGAAGGAATATAGATGTTCAAATATGGGCAGAATGGTGAATGTTACACAGTGTGTAAAGTGGCCACTTAAACCATCCATTGACAGGTCATAAGCCCTGTAGATGCCGAGACTTCTATATTCCCTTCTCTTAAATGTTCTTTATCTCTGTTGTAATATGTTAATATAAACAGCTCCCCAGGGAGATGAATCCAGTCCTTGTCTACAAAAATTTGGACAAACTCAAAATATTGTTTATAAAAATTAAATAAAAAGTAAACAAAAGAGAGAATACATACTATAGTTCCAACTCTACCTTCCTCCCTTTCTCTCTACTTCCGTGAATATTTATATTTATTACTAAAAAATTCACAACCATCAACAATTCATTCGATATAGGTAGTAGATGTATATAAAAGTAAAAGTTAAAAGTTAAGTGGGAGATAAATATTATAATTAATTTATTATAAATAATTGTCACCCTCGTGGTGTAATGGTCAGAGCGAATGCCTACCATGCAAGAGGTCTCGGGTTTGATTCCCGACAGGGTTATATGAAATGTTTATTTAAAAGGGTGTTTTCACACTAGAATATTTCACAGTTCCTATACATGTACCTGAAGCGTAAGACTGATCATCTTACCTTCTCGTAACTAAAAATGAACAAGATACGCTGCGAATGGTGTATCAATGAAGTGCCCTATGTACCATTAGGTGCGGAAAGGGAATAATGAAATACTAATGCAAAATTATAATATATTATATCGTCGCTGCACCGGCAATGCCTGTATAGTGATTTTTTAAAGGTGTTTTTAATTTCTTGTTAAGATTACAAAATATTTTTCAAGAAAACATACTGATATATTTTTCAAAAAAACTACGTATTTTTAGAACTAACGAAAAAATAAGTTTAAACAATATTTATCAACGTAAAAAAACCGTGTAAATTATCTCCATTAATTAAAAAAAATACCAACAATGTTTGTTTATGTCCAAATGCTTGCAGACTGGCTGGATTTCCTCCCTAGGGAGTTGTTTATATTTAAATTTATTTCAACAGAGAGGGAAAATATTTTCAAAAAGGACATATGGAAGTCTAGGCATATACAGGGCTTATGACCTGTCATTGGCTGGTTTAAGTTGCCACTTTACACACTGTGTAACATTCACCATTCTGCCCATGTTCATCCACATTTTCTCAACTCTTCTATCTGTTGACTTTTGTGAAGTAAAAGCGTGTAAAGTGGCCACTTAAACCAGCCAATGACAGGTCATAAGCCCTGTAAATGCCTAGACTTCCATATTCCCTTCTCAAAAATGTTTTCCCTCTCTGTTGAAATATTTTTTTAAAAAATATCACTCAACAAAATTGTGTATCTTTTAGAATATAATATCTAATTTTAAGAAACCTGTTTAAGATAGTAAAAATGAAATGTAAAGTAAATAAAATACACACTAATTTATTTAAAGATAAAAAATAAATAAAAACGAACCCCGTCTCTGTTTTTTTTTTTCAATAATTAAAAAAATAATAAAATAGCTATTGCTGACGCAACAACGATAATAATATATCTGCATTTCATATACAATAGTAAATCATTATTATTCATTAAATTCACCATTTACCCACATGCGATTTGGAAATCGAAACAGTGGTAATGAGGAAGTTCAGTGCTCCGGGAAATCGGATATAAAAAATGTTTTCTTACACGCGGTAACAATTAGAGCATTTAAGTGTACGACTTTTTCACATTCAAAGGACGGCCGCAGAAGCAGAGAGGTACAAACAAACTCACGATACTAGACATCCCCTGCACCACCACCAGCCAACGGCCCCGCGTCTGAGGTCAAGAAACAATTTTATCAAAGCCTCCTCTCTTATTTTTTTTTTATTTAGTCTTAAAATAGTACAAACATAATATTTAAGTTGATGCTGAAACAAACAAAAATTATGACAGTACGTCACCTGATATATTTTAATGTAATGTTTTTTGTTCACAAAATGATTAATGGTTACTTCAAAAGAGTTGACTAAAAGGGTTTTTTCTAATCAATGTGAACACGGGTATGAAACAAAAAATGAAGTAGAGCTACCATTCGTAAGAAGGCAAGTACACAAAACTCGTTGATGCACCGAGCTGTACAGTTATATTATAAAGAAAAACTATTAGAAATAAGAGAACAAAAAAATATTATTTTATTTAAATGAGAGTTAAAAAAACATGTGTTTAGCAGATGAGTTAGATGAGTTTAAAAAGTAATCTTTTTCTTATTAATTTTTTTTATATAAGTTAATATTAGGACAATCATAAATTATGTTTGTACTTTTTTAAGAACAAATAATTTTTTTTTTTAAAAAAACATGTAAAAAATAGGGGAGGAGGCTTTGATAAAACTGTTTTTAGATCACACACGTCACGTTTTTCTACGAACGTATTTTTATTAAATTCCTTTATTACATTTATGCATAAAAACACGTTTCCACAACATCCATATTGATTTCAAAAATACAATTAATTATTCTAAATTCATTTCAAATATTTTATTCGTTATTCGTAGTATGTGATAATTCTCTATTGATATTTTTCGTTTTTGCAGTACTGTAATCTGAAAAAGAATCAATTGGAATAAATTGTGTCATATGTACTAATGTGTGTTTTGTATTTGTATATATATATTATTTGTGACTAAAAACGTACATTTTTGCTCACAAATAACATAATATGTTGAAGGAAAAGGAGGATTCTTGTATAATATATTATATACGGGTTTTATTAAAAGTGTATGGAAATGTATTTATACTAGCAGTAAATTACGATTTTTTCTGCCATATTATTATCGGATGTTTTTAAAAAACAAGTAATTCTGAGAAAAAATACCCTTACTAGATTTTGGACAAACAGTAAATTGAAAATGTCATCTAAGCGTATGAATTCCGAAAAATATTTACGTAGGTACTAATCGAAGTGTCAAAAATGTCAATACCTCGATCACTTGTGTAGGTAACTAATTTAAAAAAAACGTTTGTGTCAAAGGTCATGAAAAGCGTAATTTGGTAATAAGATAGTGCTTATGCTGTTGAGTGAAAATTAATTTATCAACGAAATATTGTACAGTTTTCATAGCCATTGAATAGATTTTTAATTTGACATAAAAATTAATTTAATATATTGAGGTTTTCTACTGACATTTCTTGGTAGAACAGCATTTTAATTACAATAATAAAAATACTTTATAGTTTTATTCCACTTTTATTTATAATTATTTTATACATTTTTTACACACATTTGTTACACAGTATGTAAAGTGGCCACTTAAACCAGCCAATGACAGGTCATAAGCCCTGTAAATGCCTTGACTTCCATATTTCCTTCTCAATAATGTTTTCCCTCTCTGTTGAAATAAACTTAAATATGAGCAACTCCCTAGA